>NW_004444025.1:2211275-2243262 GCF_000243295.1 Trichechus manatus latirostris
TTTTTTTTTTTTGATATGCTGTTGAATTCTGTTGGTTAGAATTTCATTGAGAATTTTTGCGTCTATATTTAAGAGGGATATATTGGTCTGTGATTTTCTTTTTTTGTGCTTTCTTTGCCTGGCTTTGGTATCAGGGTTATACTGGATTCATAGAATGAATTAGGGAGTATTCCTTCCTTTTTTATGCTCTGGAATAGTTTGAATAGAATTGGTGTCAACTCTTGTCTGAGCATTTGGTAGAAATTTCTAGTAAAGCCATCTGCCTGAGGCTGTTTTTGTTGAGAGGTTCTTTTTTTTTTTATGATACCTTCAATTTCTTCTTTTGTTATGGGTCTGTTCAGATAGTCTCCCTCTATCTGTGTTAGTATAGGTAGGTAGTGTCTTTCTAGAAATTTGTCCATTTCCTCTAGTTTTTTATATTTGTTGGAGTACAGTTTTTCATAATACTCTGTTATGATCCCTTTATCTCATTTGGTTCTGTTACAGTGTTATCCATTTCATTTATTTTGGTTATTCATATCTTCTCGTTTTTTTCATTTTTCAGTTTGGCGAGTGGTTGTCAAATTTATAAACTCTCAAAAAACCTACTTCTTGTCTTGTTGATTCTTTCTGTTGTTTTTCTGTTTTATTTATTTCTGCTCTGATGTTTATTATTTCCTTTCTTCTGGTAACTGTGGTCTTCTTTTGCTCTTCCTTTTGTATTTGTTCACGTTGTCGGGTTAAGTTATTGATTTTGGACCATTCTTCTGTTTGGATGTATGCATTTATTGCTATAAATTTTCCTCTGAGCACTGCTTTTGCTGTGTCCCAAAGGTTTTGGTGTGTAGTGTTTTCATTTTCTTTTGGTTCTAACTATTTTTTAATTTTTTCTATGGCCCAAGAGTTGTTAATTAATGTGTTATTTAGTTGCCATGTATTTAACTTTTTCCCTTGTTCTTCCTGTTACTAATTTCTAGTTTTAGCTTCTAAACTATTTTTAAATGATATTTTATTCTACTTGTTTGGGTAGAAGAATAATGGTGCCATTTAGGAATTCTCATGCTTTTACATGCAACCAACTGGAATAATTGGTGTTTCTATGAAGGTGAAGCAATTGTTAGTAAAGTTGTATTCTGATGTTTGAGCTAGCAAGTGGTATGGAAATGTCTGTAGATAGTTATTAGAGACAACGCCTTTTTTAATATGGTTGATGGAGCTCTTAGTGACTGAGCTGTGATGATCCTGCTTGATGTCAGAAGAGCAAAACTGTGTACTGCTAATCATTGAAACCTTTTTGTATTCTGGTGCTGAACACTTACTTAAAAATAATAAACACGTGTTTTTTTCTAGGACTATAGAGTTAACATCTTTCTGAGACAAAAATGGAATGATCCCAGGCTGAAGCTCCCTAGTGATTTTAGGGGCTCAGATGCACTGACAGTGGATCCCACAATGTACAAGTGTCTGTGGAAACCTGATTTATTTTTTGCAAATGAAAAAAGTGCCAATTTTCATGACGTAACCCAGGAAAATATCCTCCTCTTTATTTTTCGGGATGGAGATGTCCTTGTTAGCATGAGGTACACTTATGTTTTCCTTTTAAAATCTGTAGATCACAGAGAGGTATTTAAAATGATTTCTAACACCCCCGTTTCTACTTTCAGGTTATCTATTACTCTTTCCTGCCCTTTGGACTTGACCTTGTTTCCCATGGACACACAACGTTGCAAGATGCAACTAGAGAGCTGTATGTAAATGAGCTTATAAGTGACTGTGGAAATAAAAATGCTTAAAATTTCTAGGCAATACATTCTACCAGTATCTTAGACAACAATGGTAAAACTAGTGCATTTAATTACCAATAGTCATTAGAATAATTTTTTTAGGGAAATTATGGTTATTCTTTTACTATCTTGCTTTGTGTTAAAATAGACAAAGCAAGTACTAGTCTTTGATTTCAATTCAGTTGATGTAAGTGTACAGTTCTAACGTATTTGTAACTGCCATCCTCATTTGAATTAGTAATACAGGCAAGGTAAAGGAGAATATGATACCCTAAATGAAGTAATTTTTATGATGCTAAAAATCACAGTTTCCTAGTAGAAAATTTGAAAAATATCCTCTATATCCTACCAAGCAGTGATTTTCTTTGGATATTTACAAAAATTTTTTTTACAAAATTTCATTTTTTATGTTTTTATGATTACATATTTTTAGTTTATAAAAGATGTACTAGATTACTGATTTTAACTATTTATCTGTAAAACAGATATACAAATTAATTTGCTGTGATGCTTATCTTTTGAAAATAGAGTAGGAAACAACCTTTGAAAAATTAACACCAGTGTTATAAGGGATCTTTAGCCTGAATATCTATATATCATGATGTAAGTCTGCAAACACTAAGGAATAATATCTTGTAAAATGTCTTGCTAGATGGTATACTTTGTTACTTAGTGGTTATTTGTTGTTTTTCAAAACTTTGCTGAAATGGATCGTAAATTTTAACAGTAGTTATTGTTTTCTAACTGTAAAGTGAGAGGTTGCATAAATGTACGTGTACATGTTTGTGTGTGTATTGTATATATGTATACATGAGTGTTTGTAGATATGTACATAACATTCCAACATCTAATTCTATTACCAGATGCACTAAAGTATTGCTTTAAAAAATACACAGGAGAGTTGAACAGTAGACTCTTATATGCTGTAAAATCATATCAGATCATTGAATTGTAGCTATATTACCTAAGCAAAATGTGTGCTTCAGGATGCTGTAATGATGTGTATTTGAGGAATTGTTTTACTGCTCTTGTGTGGTAACGCAACTCCTGTGGAATAGTTATTTCTTCAGAATAGTCTTTAAAAATTGCTTCAAAAAATTTTAGATAGCATATTGCACTATTGTAAGTATATATGTTTGGAAAGCTAATCACTTGTTTGTGACTGTTTTAACGATAGTAATTTAGAATTTTGATAGAAAGAAATGGACTACTTCTGCATGTGATACCATAGCATTTTACCTATTTGAAATAAGCTGATTATTTTAACTTGCCCTTCTTTAAGACTATCATCTATAACTCCTGGTAATATTTTCATTAGTCACCATAGAATTTTACCTGTTAATATTTTCTCAGCAATGATTTCATATAAGGAGACCCTATTTTTTGTCATTTTGGCAAAGTTAATATTTGTATACTAAAATGTTAAGAAAGCATTTTAAAAATTACCTATTTTTTCAAACTAACATTTTTATTTATAAATTATTTTTATTTATAGTTGGTTACACAACTGATGATTTACGGTTCATCTGGCAGTCAGGGGATCCTGTTCAGTTAGAAAAAATTGCCTTGCCTCAATTTGATATTAAAAAGGAAGATATTGAATATGGCAACTGTACAAAATACTATAAAGGCACTGGTAAGTAATATTCTTTAAATTAAGCAAAGCTAAGTCCTATTTCAGATACTCATTTTTAATATTAATATATGCTAAGGGCAGAGTAAAAGAAAACTAATTAAAATAAGTTTGATATTTATAAGTAGTTGATATTTGCATTTATATATTTAAATCTTATAGAGTTAACATTCACTAACATTTTTTGAACTTCTCATCACTGGATAATTATGCTTTTTTTAATGTTATCCTGGTAGCAAGAGATTTTAATTTTTTTATTTTAGTAATGTGAGCTCTCCCAGGCATCTCCCAGGCCTTGTTAGATGTTGCCAAGAAAGTCTCCCTTTGGCAAGATTCAATTTGGGGTCAGACATTATAGATATGAGCAATGTAATCCATACATGTGTATCCAGAGGCTTTGGGGGAAGTTTTTAGATGGTGGTTGACCCATATGCTTAATTTCAAAAGCATTTATCTTTATGCTGTGCAGGAAACACTGAGTGTGAAGTAACTGATCATCAGTAAATATTCCTGTTACAAATCTTCTTGGCCTGTGTCAGAGAACAACCACTTCTGAAAAGCAGAACAAATTGATCTCATTCATTCAATTACATCAGACTTTTGCAGAAATGACAGCATAGTACTCGTTACTCAGTGCTATCATAATATGATTTGTATCAGCCTTTGACTCTTTACTAGTAGTGACAGGTTATCAAGCATCTTGAACATTAAATATAGTGTTATTTAATTTAGTAAAGTAAAGATTGAGTCCTGATCATTAATAATCAGTTCAACGTGTAAATTACTGCAATTCTGTATCATTGAAAGTAAATCATGACAAAGGTATTCAGGAATAGATACAGTTAAATTTAGGTTCAATGTAACATTTATGTTGACCTTGCAATGGTAAAAATGTAGTGTAATTGTATAGCATTTAGGAAGATGAGATTTCTGAACTGAAATGCTGCTATGGGGACATCATTAAGGGCTAAAATATAATTTAAAATATTCCTGTTGATATTAAAAATAAAAGATAGGCTGAATTTTTGGATATTTACAGTGACATAATAAAGGCAACACTAGGCAACTGGGGGATAAAATTAGTATAAGCATCTGTTGTGTTTGCCTTCAAATACATTAACAAATTATATATATATATCTATACACATTATATATATATATACACACACACACATTATAAGCTCTTCTTTCGTACAGCTTATAATTTATTAGGACAAGAGATAATAATCAAATACTCACAGGCTGGTAAAAGAATTCTCATCTTTTAAAAAATACAAACTGAGAGCTTTTAAAAATAAGACCGTCAGAGTTACTCAGTGAGGAAGTCGTGGCTACATACGTTGTTAGATATGGAGGTGATCTTATTTAATACCTAAAGTAACTGAGGCACAGGCTGACTGATGGGCTTATCGAATGTCACCAGGCAGGTTAGTGTTAGCCATGGGACCCGACTTAGGATTCTTCTCCCCGCATGCTCCTCACTCAAGAAGATTGACTACGGTTTTTAGGGATTTTTACAGCTCCCTTGGTAATGAAAAAAATAATCGTGAAACCAAGAACACTTCTTTTAGGATTGTTGTTTGGGAACACATATTCAGTAGATGACATTTTGAGAGCTCGCTATATGTTAGACATTCATTTAATAAGTGCTTTACAGGAATTGTGTCATTTGATCCTTATGGAAATCCTTTAAGTGCTTTCATTATCCCCATTTAATGAAGCAAAGAAACTAAGTAACTTAACCCAAGGCCGTACTGTTAACTAAGTTATGATACTGGAATAGTGAGTCTGAAACCAGAGATATGGCAGCACTGCCTGTGGACTCCTGTTAATGCTTTGAAAATAGTTAACCATATAAAGATTATATGCTTAACATTTAAAAATGAATCGCCTGTCAACTGATTTTAGAAATGTGTTAGAAACCCAACTGACGTTTTAGACTACATCTAGAGATGAAAGTAATTTTTGAAATTATTAAAACTTAGGAAAATAATTTATTTCATTTAGAGAAAAAAGTAATTTTATTTCTAATTTCACATAATAGCGTAAAATTATGTAGCACTGAAATTCCTGGAGGGTATTTATTTTTTTACTTTTAAGCCTGTGTTTTAGAAATGTCCAACTGGGGACACAGCAGTGACTAAAAGACAGGTCCCCGCCCTTTATAGAGCTATATTCTAGATTACTTGTGGTGAATAAGTAAACAAACAAAATGTATATAATTTATTTTAAGTCTAATAAAGAAATAAGAAGAAGTGTTGTGTTACAGAGTACTTAGGAGTTTACTCAAGAGTTATATAAAGTTTTCTTTCCCCCCAGTGGTATATTTTGGGTTATCATAAAAATCATTAATATCTCACTAGCTATAGACAATAACCAAAAAAAAAAAAAACTGTGAACATAATATTTATTGGGCATTTACTATGTTTCAGGTACTTTATTGGCATTTAGATGAATCATCATGTGAATATAAGTAAACGTTTTAATTTTTGGATAATACTTAGAAATCTAATTAGAAAATTTGGGCATTCAAAATATAGGGAATGCTTAACAATATAAAATAGTGGAGAAGGTATATAAAACCAGACAAACGAAACCCACTGCCATCGAGTTGATTCAGACACTCATAGTAACAAATGATGACCAACATTTTCTTTAATTCTATGGGAATAATGACTCACCTTAACTTTATTAAACATTATGCTTTTCTATGATGATGGAAATTGTAAAAGTGGAGAATGTATTTAAAAAAAAAAAAAACAAGTCTACAAAGATACTTAAATTGGGAACCTGAGTGAATAATAATGAAATAAAACCTCACAGGAAATAGAAAGTAAATTGAATTTACCCAATGAACATTTATATCAATTAGCTGCCCACCTGTCTCTCATAAATGTAACAGTACTAGGGAGACATCAAAAAAGATCAAGAAATGTTTCTCATAAAAGTTTATAGAGAAAATCACTATAATAGTCAAGCATGTATTTTACTGCTGAATGCATCGAGGTCTCCCAAAGCTCCCCTAGTGGGTACCCCCATAAAAGGGAAGTGTTTGAAAGCTGCCTTGGAACACAGGACTCACGTTGTTTAGGCTGTCGCTTACACGTCATGGGATGGATATAAATATTCAGTGTAACGTGAGCAACTTGATGGTAATTCTTATAATACTTGTCACAGCTGAGGCTACCTAGAAATACAGAACTTTTTTAGGAGCGCTTACATAGTGTTCTCCATGTCATATGCACTATGCTGATCTGATAATGTAAAATTAACTTGTGTAAGTGATCCTATTCATAAGCCAAGTATTTCAGAACCACTTTTAGGAAACACTGTGAACTTGTTCATTGCGGCGGTTGGAGTTTGAAAGACTGTATTTTGGAAATATTGCACATGACTGTTCGTTACAAACACACCTTCTTGTTTGTCCAGACAGGAAATTAAGATGATTGGCAGGGAGCAGAAAAAAAGACAAAAGTTTTTCATTTTTTTGTCCTTTACCTTTAAAAAACTTTTCAGTGATTTAAATGAATTATGTAGTTTTGATTAAACTAAAATAAAAATGACAAACTCCTTACGTTTCTTGTTTTTTATATAATATGGATGTATGTGGCATAATTTGAAATATACTTCAGTTCAAATCAGTTAATTTTTTTTTGTTACTTATTAGCCCTAATATTTTTCTAATCTATTAGAGGTAGCTATGATTATAATACACGTTGGAAAAGAGTGAACTTCTAATCTTATTTGATGAGAGGATGTGAATAACCATTCATTTATTCAGCGTTTACCGAGACATTGCTGTGTGCAAGTACTGCCTAGGTATCATTTATGAATAAATGTTAAGATTAGTCTAGTGTCAAAAGCATGTATGTATATTCTTCACAATAAGGAAGAATAAGTAAATACTACTTTTAACCTATAAGATAATAAGAAAGTAATATTGCCTTCTTCTCCATAATTATTTTTCTACTGGGCGTTGAACCATTCATTTATTTGTTTCAACATCTTTTAAATAATTATATACAGTTCAATCTGAACACAAGGGAAGATATTTTAACTTTCTGATATTTATGGATTATCTTATATTTTTAAAATGACATTCTTATCTAAATTAAACATTTTAGGCATTAAAATTTGTATTTAAATTGCTGATGAAAAGGACCTGCACCCTTCAACACCGATCTCAAACCTCTGGAAATGGCTCTTGCGTAACGAGTGCTATGAGAATATTTGTGTCACTCACTTCATATCTCAAGTCAGCAAAGGCTATCGTGAAGCTTTCCATAATTTGTGATTACTTTCAAAATGTGTTTATCTCCATGGGAACAAGTTGATGCCTTGGCAGCTCTCGAATTCTGTTCTAAAGCAATTTCTGCCTTGCCTTAGGTTGTGCAAATGGAAGTCCTTTCCCTCGTTGTTCCCCAATTAAAGTACATGAAAGGCCTGGAGCGGGGGAGGGAGGGAACTGAGGAATGTCAGATGTTGGCACTGTAAAATCTTTTATCTAAATAGAACGAACATACTTACCTTTTATCCTCGCTCATGTTTACTTCGGCACTTCTTAAAAATTTTAAGGTCTAAATATACTTATGAGATATTGTAGCCTGCCCTTCTTTATAGATAACAAGTGTGGTTGAAGAATTCAGCTGGCGATGCGCAGTCCCGTAGTGTTCCTTTTAGACTTGCTCCTGTTTGATTTACTGGCCTCTCTGTGAATCCTTAGATGGTTTTCCCGGAGAGTACCCACGGGTAATGAGAAGTCTAAGTCTGTTGCAAAATCCCTGAACAAAGACATAGGAACCCAGACACTGACATGGCGGAGCAGCATGTGGTAGCTATTTCTGGGTGTCACGATGAAGCTGTGAAAGGTCAGGGAAGCAGGCTTATATAAATTATGTATATTTAAGGGATAACCTTTTTTTTCCTCTCTCTTTTCTCTTTTTCTGGCGGAGTTTATTTCGTGAAATTGCCTCAAAGAGAAGTGACTTACAGTTTCCAGGTACATTATTGACTGTGAAAATGTCCGTGGGTTTGGACCTCATCCCATGCCTGTGTTTGGTTTTCAAAGGCTATTACACGTGTGTAGAAGTCATCTTCACCCTGCGGAGACAGGTTGGCTTTTACATGATGGGCGTCTATGCGCCGACCCTGCTGATTGTGGTCCTCTCTTGGCTTTCCTTCTGGATCAACCCCGACGCCAGCGCTGCCAGAGTGCCCCTAGGTAAAGACTTGGATGTCCCTCTCTCACCTCAGCAATGTTGTATCCTTGGCCCGTATGGGAGCCCTGGTGGTGCAGTGGTTAAGAACCCGGATGCTAACCCAAAGGTCGGCAGTTCGAATCCACCAGCCGCTCATTGGAAACCCTATGGGGCGGTTCTACTCTGTCCCCTAAAGTCAGTGCGAATCGGAATTGACTCCACGGCAACGGTTTTTTTTTTTTGGCTTGTATAATCAGTTATGGTGCAGGACCGGGCAGCGTTTCAGTTCTGCTGTGCGAGGGGTTGCCATGAGTCAGACAGAGCCCACTGGAAGTCAGCTAACATATGATTAATTACTTTGAAACAGCGAATTTTGAAATGGATGCTATCCTCTTCTGTTTTAGGCTTTCTTCAAAACTTGACACTAAACAAGATTTTCTCAATGTTTATCCACTCTATAATTAAGTAACATTTTTCTTCTTGTGTCCTCAGGGTATTTTAAATCTTTGCACCTAATTTATCCTACCTTTTCTGTCATGAAATAATTATTAGTAAGTGATTTTCACAGATAAAGTGTAAAATTTCCAGTAGTGCCAAAGTTAAAAACAAATAATGATTTTGATGAAGATTTTTCTAAATAATATTATATTACTACCCTATGTTCCTGAATAATTTATCTTTTAAAAAACTTACTTAGATAATTGTCTTAAACATCAGCTGTTGTGTGTTATATCATCAGGGGTGGAGAGAGTGCTGGTTGTCCTGCCCCTCTCCTGTTAATGCCCAAGCTCTCCAGTTGGGTTATTTTTAATGCTCTGTGGCATAGAAATACCATCAGACCTTTTTTTTTGAAAATTGTCTTTGTAAGAGTTAAATGGTCTTTGCTTGAGGATATAATAAAGAGACCTCTTATACGGATAAAGTGAATGGACTTCAAAATAAGAACACTGTGACAATAAATTTTGATAGGAATTTCAGATATTTTATTACTGTGTGTGTGTGTGTGTGTTTGAATGTGTGTGTTTTCTGAATATCACCTGGAACTCATATAGGTAAGGCTGTGATATATCTGACCTCTGCATGAGTGATTGGTTGCTGAATTTTATTTTTTTCTTCCATCAAAAAGGCTTTGTGCAAATCCCCCCGCCCCCAGACCTATTAGAGGGGTTTAATGAAACACAGCTTTTAAAGCATTGGGAACTAGGAAAGAAGTATGAAGAGAATTTTATCTGAATAAGAAATGGAGTAGTTTACACCTAATAACAATCACAAAGAACAAATCTCTGTCTGCGTGGAAAAGTCGGATTTCCACTTCTCACACCAAACTGTGTTGTTTAATCCAAATCAGTCCCTTGTCACTTCTGTCCCCTCTGTTCTGACACCAGCTGCACACACAGCGTCACTCCTTCCTCTGATGTTAACCTCCCCAGGAGGTCAGATCTCACAAGTTATGGGGCTCGGTCCTCCAGGCTGCCATAACTGCCCAAGACTTCAGACACCAGCTGCAAGCTTGGGAATTCCCACAACGCCCTCACTTCTGACCTTCTAGCTACAAATCTGGGGTCTTCTGACTACCCCCTCAGAATACCAGCCATGAGCTAGGGAGTCCCTTGCCCCTTCTCACTTCTGACCTGCCAGCCCCCTCTACTCCCTCAGGTTTCTCAACCTAGTAGAATGACTCACAGAACTCATGAGAAGCATTATACTTTGATTATATTATGATTACTGGTTTTATTATAAAGAATAAAAACCAGGATCAGCATAAACAAGAGATGCACAGGGCGAGGTCTGGGTGGGTTCCCAATAGGGAGCTTCTTTGTCCCAAAGAGAGTATGTCAACCTCCTGAGAACAGATCCCTTTCATCAACCAGGAAGCCCTTGTTACTTTTGTGTCCAGAGCCTTTACTGGGGCCTCATTGCATAGGTATACTTGATGGAATCATGGCTAGCCTCTCCACCACCACCCCCTCAAACTGGGCTTATATCAGGAGATGGGCTTTCTGGCCTGGCCACCTTCACCCAAGAGTCATCTCATTAGCATAAACTATCTGGTGTGGCCCATAGATAACAAAAACCAAAAAAGCAAACCCACTGCCATCAAGTCAGTTCCAACTCATAGTAACCACATTGAGTTTCTGAGGCTATAAATCTCTACAGAAGCAGACTGCTGCATCTTTCTTCTGTGGGACCCCTGGTGGTTTCGAACCACCAGCCTTTCGGTTAGCAGTTGATCACTTTAACCACTGCACCGCCAAGGCTCCTTCAGTTACTCAGCAAATTTCAAGAGTTTAGCGCTGTCTCTCAGGCACCAGGGAAAAGACCAAATTACTTTATGTAAAGTACTTCTTTACCCTGCGAAGCCTGATTAGAATGGCTTTAATAGAGAACAAGAGGGGAAGAACTATAGCCCTCTTACTGGAGATTTTTAGTTGTAAAAAGAAAAAGAGAATAGAGAAGTAGCTGGGATGAGAAGAGGGATTGATACTTTGTTTTTGCTTTTGTTTTTTTAAGGTGGCCAAAAATCACAGCATGATTATTTTTTTTGATGACAATTAACTAGCAGTGAAGAAAATAAGTCAGAAAAGGGGGAGAAGAATAGGGACAGTATCCTGGAGTCAGTAAGAGGGGATGAAATCCAGACAGTGGAGATTTCAGAGTGGAGATAACAGAGTGCTCCTTTGTTAGGAGCACAGTGGGTTTGTCCCATGGTCAGCGTGTGCCTTCTGTAAAGGCCAGATGGTAAATATTTGTTTGGTGGGCCATATGGTTTTTGTCACATCTACTCAATTCTGCTGTTATAGCACTAAAACAGTTACAGACAGTATGCAATGGAACAGGTATGGATGTGATCCAATAAAACTTTATAAAAACAGGTAGTGAACAAGACTGGCCTACAGGCCATAGTTTGTTGACCTCTAGGCTGTGGAATAGGGGCACAGACAGGGTAAATGGGTAGATATGGTGGTGTGGGCTTGTAATTTTTTTTTCCTCAATAAAATAGCAAGTAAGGTCATGCGTTTCAAGTGAGATAGGGTAGAGTTTTGTGGTTTGGAAGAGAGAAAAATTAGTGAATGGACAAAGGAAATGCACCATGATGGCATGGCAGAATTATGGACTTCTTGAAGTTAGTGGTTATAAATTTAAAGTGATACCAGTCGTCATGGTGGCATGTTTTTCTCTAGCCACACTCATTAAAAGAAAGCTAGAGAATAGAGGCATATTTATGTTTTTTTTTTGTTTATCCATGTTTTTGCATGTATTACTTAGTTCTGTATTGCTGAGTAGTGTTTCATAGTATGATACTCCACGGTTTGTTTCCATTGAACAATTAATGGACATTTGGATCATTTCCATATTTTAGGTATTATAAATAATGTTATGAATATTTGTGTACAAGTCTTATGCGGATATATGTTTTCATTTAAAAACAAAACCAAAAAACAGATGTTGAGTTGATTCTGACTCATGGCAACCCCATGTGTGCCAGAGTAGAACTGTGCTCCATAGGGTTTCAGTGGCTGGTTTTTCAGATGTAGATCTCCATGTCTTTCTTCTGAGGCACTCTGGGTGAACTTGAACCTCCAACCTTTTGGTTAGCAGCCAACTGTGTTAACCATGTGGATCACCCAGGGACTCCATGTTTCCAGTACTTTTTGGTAATACCTAGGAATGATATTTTTGGGTTGTATGGCAAAGTCTGTTTTATTTTTATAAAATACACCCATTTCTCACTTACCAACATGGTTAGGTTCCAAAGACTAGATCATTATGTGAAAATCGGCATTATGTGAAAATGGAGGATGATCATATCAGGTCACACAATAGAGGATGACTACATCATTACATAACCTCCAACTTACATCATTACATAATTGCCAAATTACATTATTACAAAACTGCCAAACCACTGAGAATCATGGCCCATCCAAGGATTGACACATAACCTTAACCATCACAGCCAGCGTTACTCTCGCCTCACACCTCAGCATTCGTTACTGCCAGACGTATGTTGTTAGTGTGCAAAATAGTTGGATAGTAGATTTTTCTTACTGTTGTCATAAATGTGAGACATTGGGTAATGATATAGTTGATAAATGAGGAGTGGGTATACTGCCTTAGTGCTTATCAAAATGTTGGTACCATTTGCATTCCTATCGCTTGTTTCACATCCTCATCAACCCTTAGTTTTCTTGTCTTATTGCAATGGCTAGGACCCCTAATGCAGGGTCAAATAGAATTGTTGAAAGATGCCTTATTCTTGATTGTAGGTGGAAATAGTTGAACCATTTGCTGTTGAGTGCGATGATAGTTACAGAATTTTTTGTAGATGTTTCCATCAGATTTAGGAGGTCCCCTTCTATTCCTAGTTTGCTGAGGGTTAATATTGCAGGTGAGTGTTGAATTTTGTCAGTTGCTTTTCCTGCATGTATTTAAATGGTTATATGAGCATCCCTCTTTATTTTGTTAATATAGTAAATTATACTGATTGATTTCCAGATGTTAATCTAACCTTGTGTTCCTTGAATAAACTCCAGTTGGTCATAATATCTTTTTTATATATTGTTGGATTTGATATTCTAAAATTTTGTTCAGGGTTTTGTGTGTGTGTGTGTGTTTATGAAGGATGTTAGTATGTAGTTTTCTGGTGCAGTCTTTGTCTGATTTTGGTTTCAAGATGATAGTGACCTCATAAAATGAGAATGTTATTAGCACAAGATCATGCATAATGTTCCCTTTTCCTTTTAATATCTGACTGTAGTTACATCAGAAACCCTGATTGCGTAGTGGTTAAGAGCTGCAGCTGCTAACCCAAAGGTCAGCAGTTCAAATCCACCACGTGCTTCTCGGAAACCATATGGGACAGTTCTACTCTGTACTATAAGGTTGCTATGAGTTGGAATCGACTCAATGACAACAAGTTTGGTTTTTGGTTTTAGTAGTTATAGGCACTCTTTCACTGCTAATATTACCTTGTGAATTCTATCTTTTCAATTTTATTTATATTTTTAAAGCACTAGTTTTGATTTCATTGATTTTCTTTATTTGGTAATTTTCTTTTTCATTGATTTTAGCTTTTGTCCTTTTTACTTCTTTTATTTAGCTTGAATTTGCTTTGCTCTTATTTTTTCAATTGCTTAAGGTGGAAATTCAGATAATTGATTTTAGATCTTTCTTCTTTTCAAGTATGAACATTTTAAGTTACAATTTTTTCTGTAAGTGCTACTTTAGCTGCAGTGTACAAATTTTGATATATTTTCATCACATTTTAGTCACAAATTCTTTCTAACTTCCCTTGTGATTTCTTCTTTGACCTATTGATAGTTCAGAAATATGTAGACATATTTCCAAATATTTAGGGTTTTCCGAGGTATCTGAATATTATTGCTTTCTAATTTAATTCAGTTATTGTTAGAGAAAATACTCTAGTGTTTTCTTCTTGTGTAGAACCTGTATGAATCCTTATATATTTATTGAGACTGTTTTTTTAATGACCCAGCATATGGTTATTCCTGGTATGCACACTTGCAAATAATGTGCAGTTTGTCATTGTTAGATGACAATTGATGACAAATGAGATCTGTAAATATCATTCTGAGTCAAATTGGTTCATGCTGTTGTTGAAATTTTTTATGTCTTTGCTAATTCTTTTGTCTAGTTATTTGAGTTATTGGAGAGAGAGGTTTTACAATCTCCAGTTATAATCTATTCCTCCTTTTAATTCTGTCAATTTTTGCTTCAGTTATTTTGAAACTCTGTTATTGTATACATATGTATGTATAATTTCACCTAAAAAGAAATTATTTTGGCTCTTATTAAATTTTAGGATATCCAGTTGAAATAGCTGAGTCGACTCAACATTTTTCTTTTTTCTGCTTGTTGTTCCAAAGAATTAAAAGAAAAATCTGTTTGCCAATCTCTTTCTACCATGATGCATACTTTATAAAAGTTAGGAGAAATATGTGTAGCATACACTAATTATGTTAATTTTCCCTAGGTTTAATTTTATAAATTGGTTTTGTATCCTAGTTTTATTTTTCTGTCTTTTTTTAAATTTACTTTCTTCATTGTTAACAAACATCATACCTTCTTCTGTGAATTGTGGGTAAGGACTTTTGTCTTTAACTATTTCTCTAAGTTTTGGAAGTAATTCTACAAGTAAATAAAGATGTAACTTTTTGCAATGATTTAACTATACTGTAACACTCTTTTCTTCTTGTGCATAAAACATTTTAGTTGTTGTTAAAAGGAATAGAACTTTTTTTACAAATAGCTTTCAATAATGAATATAAAAAGATAAATAATTCAGGTCACAATTCATACTTAATAGTAGACCACACAGATCTGTCTTTCCTTTTATACTATTTCTTATCATCTAGATCAGTTGTTCAAAATGTTTTTTATTGTGAGGACCTCTTTGAAAAATTTCAAGAAGTGTTCATAGATTCTCACACAATAGTAGTTTTCCTTTTGGTATTCTTTGATTAAAAAGTTAAGAAATAACAACTTGGTAAAATAATTTAGTAGCACTTGTGTGAGAGAAATTATTTTGAGTTTACACAGTAGTTGATGTGTACACACGTACAATTTCTCCTTGACCTGCTTTCCTGGTTAAGAACAAATGCCATATTATTCCTATCTTGCATTTCTTTTCCTTTCCCTCCCGCTTTCTTTTCTTCTTTCTTCTTCTCTTTTTTTAAATTTCTTGATCTTCACAGAAGAGTTCCTCCTTTGGTAATACATTGCTAGCATATATGCTCTTAAGGAATTATTTTGCAGACTCTTCCTCTGTGATTAGCTGAACATGCAATCTCTGGGCATTCCATTGTCAGCAACAGAGTTCATGGTATATACTGACCTCTTGGATAACTAAAACAATTGTATCTTATAAAATTATGTCTGCATATCGATGAGCTAAATAGCCTTCACTCTGACTTGTTTATAGAGGTTTTTGTTCAATTCAGCCGGTTCATATACCCAATTAATTAATGCTCTAGTTTATATTATTTGTTAGCTTTAACTTTTAATAAGTGTAGACTCCACATCTATTTGTAAATAGTTGGTATAAATTTTCTGAGGTTTTCTCTCATTTGAAATCTAGACTTAATTTATTTTTACACTAGGGAGGAAAAATTCTGATAAAGTCCATATATTTTAAACATGTCTTAGAAATACTATGTCAGGCAATCCTGGAATTTATTAAAGAGGAGCTGTGTTATTGGGAGTAATTTATTAGGAACATAATATTAAAATTATAAAAATCCACATTTTATAGATGATAGGTTTCACATTTCTTTTTATTGGTTTTTAATTTATTAAAATACAAACTGAATTTCACTGTGCATTAACAATGAAGTAATACCTTATGAAGTTCATGTTAAGCTATAGCTAAAACACTTGGTATTTGTCCAAAGAAATATTATTTGCTCAGATTTCTTATTTTAGGATAAAAAAGTGAATGGACATTTCCTATTGTAATAATATAGTTTCCTGAAGTTGGGGCACATAGTACAAGTTCACATTCTTTTCCTTCTTATTTTGTCTCCATTTCTATTTTTACATCTGTGAAAGGATAAAAATCTTAACAAAATTGACCAGCATGGTTTCGTAGTGCCTAGAATTATGAATACCTATTCACTCCCCACAAAACCTATGAAAGGGCAATCCCGTCATCTGTCCCTCTGTTCCCATTTATCTTACACCCGAGCATCTTTGCCTCTCCCTTTTCAGTGTGCCCTCCATCTGAATGATGCATTCAGTAAACTTTCCTCTTTCAAAGATCTTCCTAATTCTCAGGGGCATTGTGCTGTATCGTGATGATTGTTCTTTGTTTCTTGGCCTTTACCAGACCTTCCTCAGTGTTTTCATACCAAAGTCATCCTCTTTTCTATAGAACCCCCTGTTAGCATCTCTCAGGGGCATTTTCCAGTTATTCTGTTCAGAACTTTGATTCAATCTTTCCTTCTTGCCTTGAATCAGTAACAGAATCTTTTCTCCTCAGTCTTTTTGCATTGATCCTGTCATAATTAGGCCTTGATTTCCTTCTGTTTTCTTTCTTTAACTACTGTTTTCCTCCTCTCAGTATATTCTGTACGCCCCTACCCGAGTGATGCTAGTTTATCACTTCTAATAATGTCATTTCTCTCCAAATTTAAAGTTTCTTTACATTTTCTACCAAATATGGTATAAAATTCATTAAATCACTCCTAAGGCTCTCTTCTAACACTATTCTCCATTTCCAATTCAAATTTCAATATCAGGATAAATATTCAGCTTTACAGCTAAGTTTAATACAATTTGATACTTTCTATGTGGAGGCCTGGTGGTGCAATGATGAACTGGTCAGCTGCTAATCAAAAGGGCGACAATTCAAACCCACCAGTCACTCCGTGGGAGAAAGATATGGCAGTCTGCTTCCATACAAATTACAACCTTGGAAACCATATGGGACAGTTCTACTCTATCCTATAGGTCTATGAGTCAGAATCGACTCGACGGCAACTGGCTATGTTATCGTTAAGTATGAAATACTATGGGAACACAGAGAATGGTATCTATATATTCAATGTCAAGGAATTAAGTGTAAAGCTTGTGTTTGATTAGGATTCCCTGAGTAGTGCAGAAAGTTAATGTGCTCAGATGCTAACTGAAAGGTTGGAGTTGAGTCCACCTAGAGGTGCCTTGAAAGAAAAATCTGGTGATCTACTTCTGACAAATCAGCCACTGAAAACCCTGTGGAGCACAATTCTACTCTGATACACGTGAGGTCGCCATAAGTTACAATTAACTCAATGGCAGCTGGTGTCTGTGTGTGTGTGTGTGTGTGTGTGTGTGTGTGTGTGTTTGATTGATAGGTCGAAAAATTTGACTAAGAATAGAAAAATTGACTTGGAAAGATGCCCATAGGTGTAATTAATGGAAATTTAAGGCAAAAATTGATAACATTTTGGGTTTTTATGTTACTTTAGTACCTATTGTTTCATTTTGACGGCAGTGAGTTATTTCATCTACTGTTTCAGCTTTAAAGAGACCTGATGAATTATTTATGGTCCATTGAAAGTTACTGCAGAGAGAATTAGTCAAAGAGGAATGAATGCAGAAATAAATGTTCATGGGGTAAAATGCCACTTTTTTCCTTTTTCTGTCTCTATAGGTATCTTCTCAGTACTCAGTTTGGCCTCTGAGTGCACAACCCTTGCTGCTGAACTTCCCAAAGTATCGTACGTGAAGGCTCTTGATGTATGGCTTATTGCTTGTCTTCTCTTTGGGTTTGCTTCTCTGGTCGAGTATGCTGTTGTCCAGGTGATGTTGAACAATCCCAAAAGAGTTGAAGCAGAAAAAGCCAGAATCGCTAAGGCTGAGCAAGCAGATGGGAAAGGTGGAAATGCGGCTAAAAAGCACACTGTGAATGGCACAGGGACTCCTGTTCATATTAGCACTTTGCAGGTAAGAATGAAAATATCTAACTGTGTAATTCCCCACCTCTTCTCTGCAGTGTCAGGAAGGAGGCAGTTTTCCATGAGCGTAAGAGTTTAATCGAATTGGTATATCTGCTTATATCCCCTACTACTCTATCACTTATTTTCTCTCATAGATGAAGAGGAACTGAGCACCACATATTTTTGGACAAGGAATAGAAAACAGTAAATATACTTATTTCAAATACTACTTAGGAAAAAAAGTATTCAACACCTTATTACATTTCTTGATGACTTTCCTCTGAGTTTAAGGATACAGCTCTGCTTTGATGGTCAACATTGTAGGTGGAGATCTAGCCGTAACTACATATCTCCCTAGTCTTTCTCATCCGACAAGCCTTAGTGAAAGGCTAGAAAACTTCTGGGGAAGTACTGACTTCCTGCCCACACTGAAGGATGTGGGGGAGCCTATGCTCTTGATTAAATCACCCTCCTGTTCCCCACCAGTGTTGACAGCTGCACATTAATAGGATCACATGTAAGGCAGGCAACTTATTTATTGGATGCCTGGGTGAGAGGGAAACTAGGCTTATAATTAGGGTTCTGTCCATTCTGCAGGTGGGTGGCTGGAGAAGAATTTAATGGGGTTTCACCCCTGACCCTTCCTTTGCCACTTGATCGTGGGTCTAAGAATAGTTGATGATGCCTTTAGACTCAGCTAATGACAATCGCGGAGCAACAGGCTGCTTCCTGGACAAGTTCGCTGTCCACTTACCCATGAGTGCCCCTAATTGATGCCCTCTGATTGGGAAGACCAGTCAACCAGATGATCGTATTCATTGATCATATCCATAGTAAGTACCACAAGAGACCCAGAGGCCCATTTACCATGTTACAACCTTGAAAATATTGCCTGCTGTGCTTATATCCCTGTTCCCTACTGCTCTTTCAGTTTGCTGATCACCACCATTCCCTTATCTAGAATTCTACACAACTATAGCACGTGTGTTTTTAGATACAAATGTAAATGAACCGATCCTGTATGCTGATGCCTGGGGCCTTCTTTTCATTGTTCAGTCATTAATCTTGTTTTCTGAGTGTAAACCAGCCACCCTATTCAAATCCTTAGCTGCTGCCTTGTGGGAAGTTTGTTTAAGCCTTATACCTCTCTTGTACCCTACTGCAAGATATAAAATTTTCATTAACACAGAGCAGTCAGAGCCTTAAGGAGGTCAGGCTGGAAACTTCTCCATGTTAGCAGTGTTTCCAAACATTCCGGACAAGCTCTTTGGACTTCCAGTGTTCATAAAGCTAGACTTCTTTGCTGCAGGATGAGCAGCAGATTTTCAGCTGCTTCTCAGACAATTTCTGTAATTTTTGTCATGTATGGTTCTTCTGCTGTCTTCAGTTAATGGAAATATTCATCATTTTCCAAGTTTCCAGAGGGTTTTTCATCTGTCTGGATGACACCTTAAACTGTTTATCTGAACTGACAGCCTGTGAACCTCTGAGTCTGGTTTCCTGGGTGTCCGTAGCAGTAGCAGCCAAGAAATGGTGTTGCCGAGCCTGCGGGGGATGTTGCTGGGATGTCTGCTCGGTAGCCAGGGTGTTCGTGCTGTGCCTGGCGAGATGTTAACAGTTGTTGAGTAGGTTACCTCTGCGATGATCATGGGCATCTGGTGATGCCTGAGGTTTTCATGATATTATAGTTAACCAATCTTTAATTTTCTATTTCTATCTTTTCAATAAAAGACTTCAGGAAGGTGTAGAAGTTTCCTGGTCCCAGGCCTTCTGACTCTAGAGGATTGGTCAATCTTGCCTTGACTCTGGCTTGTACTGAAATGGCCCCTTCAGTCCTGTGGTAGAGGCTATCCTGTTGCAAAGGGGATCTTTTTTGTCTGAGTTTTCTTCTCCAGGGAGATGTCCCCATCAAGGGAAGTTATAATATATTGGAGTAAAATTACCAGTTCACAATGGCTTTGTTAGACGTGGGAAATGTATTTTAATGAGGTCCACAGCCTAAAACAACCAGTCTCAACCTGGATACTCAACCCAGTCCAGTCAAGACTTGCTACCTTCTTTCAGTGGTCTGAGTTCACTGTCTACTTCATGCCAGAAACTAGAGAACAGAGAGGATATATCCTAGGAAATTCTGCATTTGAAACCATGGAGCCCTGTCGGTTAAGGAGTCCTGGAGGCACAGTGGTTAAAGCGTTCGACTGCTAATGTGTCTATCCCTTGATCAGTATTACACAGCTTTTTCCTAACTGTTTTTAAATTATAAATATAGGTATATAGATATAGATTGATTTAGATTTACCAGTAACTACCAGTTCCCCCACCCCAGCCCCTAGTAACCACTAACCTACTTTTGCCTGTATGCATTAGCCTGTTCTAGATATTTCATATGAGCAGAGTCATATAATATTTGTCCTTTTGTGTCTGTCTTATTTCACTTAGCATAATGTTTTCAAGAGTCATCCATATAGTAGCGTATATCAGAATCTCATTCCTCTTTATGGATGAATACCGTATTTTTACACAAATAGTAAATGCCTCTACATTTGTTTGTCAACTGTGCCCTCCCCCATAAGGTATTTTCATAAGTATGCTATGCTAATGTTTTTACTGCAACATGTAAAAAAAATTGGCATAGCAGCACTTATGAAAATATCTTGCACGGGGGAGGGCGTCATTGGCAAACAAATGTAGAAGACACGCATTATTTACTTAAAATATGGTAAACCAAAACCAAACCCGTTGCCGTCGAGTTGATTCTGCCTCATAGTGACTCTATATGACGGAGTAGAACTGCCCCATAGAGTTTCCAGGACTGTAAATCTTAACGGAAGCAGACTGCCACATCTTTCGCCCATGGAGCAACTGGTGGGTTTCAACCACCAACCTTTTGGTTAGCCGCTGAGTGCTTTAACTGTTGCACCACTAGGGCTCCTTATGGATGAATAATGTATAGACACACACACACAAACACAATGCTGTTCCATTATATATATACACCACATTCATCTGTTGATGGACACCTGATTATTTTCACCTTTGGGCTATTGTGAATAATGCTGCTATGAACATCAGTGTGCGGATATCTGTTTGAGCCCTTCTTCAAGTCTTTTGTGTACATACCTAGGAGTAGAATTGCTGGATCGTATGGTAATTCTGTTTTCTATTTTAGTAAGCACCAAACTTTTCCACAGTGGATGCACCATTCTACATTCCCTCTACAATAGATGAGAGTTCCAATTTCTCCACATCCCTGCCAACACTTGTTTTTTTTTTATATATATATTTTATAATAGCCATCCTAATGAGTGTGAAGTGGTATCTTGTGGTTTTGACTTTCATTTCCCTAATGACTAACAGGAAACTCTGGTGGCATAGTGGTTAAGAGCTTGGCTGCTAACAAAAGGTCAGCAGTTCAAATCCACCAGGTGCTCCTTGGAAACCCTTTGGAGCAGTTCTCCTGTGTCCTATAGGGTCGCTATGAGTCAGAATAGACTTGACGGCAACAAAATTGTTTTTTGTGTTTTAATGACTAACGATGTTGAGTATTTTTTCAAGTGCTTAATGGCCATTTGTATACCTTTTTTAAAGAAATGTCTATTCATATATTTTGCTCATTTTAAAATGAAATTCTTGTCTTTTTGTTGTTGAGTAGTAGGAGTTCTTCATCTATTTTGAATATTAAACACTTATCTGATATATAGCTTCCGAACAATTCTCCCATTCTGTAGGTTGTCATTTCACTTACCTGATAATGCCCCTTGATGCACAAAACTTTTAGTTTTGATGAAGTCCAACTTACCTATTTTTTATTTTGTTACTTGTACTTTTGGTGTCATATCAAGTAATCCTTTGCCAAAAACAAGACTTAAATGTTTACGTCTGTTTTCTTCTAAGAGTTTTATGATATTAGCTCTTATATTTAGGTCATTGATCTATTTTGAGCTAATTTTTGTGTATGTCATAAAGTATAGGTCTGTCTTCATTCTTTCCATGTAGTCATCTAGTTGTCCCAGCACCTTTTTGTTGAAGAGACCACTCTTTCCTCGCTGAATGGACTTGGCACCCTTGTGAAAAAACAATTGGCCATATGTATTTATTTCTGGACTCTCAATTTTATTCACTTGGTCTATATGGCTATCCTTATACCAGTGCTGCATTTTAAAAAAATTTTTTTGAATGATATATATTTTTATATCCATTCTATATCATTATATTTGAAATTAGTTTCTTATATTTTTTAATCTACTCTGCCAATTGTTTGTCTTTAAAGTAGTATATTTAGATCTTTAAATTTAACATAATTTTTGATATATTAGGGCTTAAATCTACCATTTTATTTTTTGTTTTCTGCTTGTTCTGTTTTTGTTTCTCTTATTTCCTTTTTTCTGCCTTCATGTGTTTACTTGATCATATCCTAGAATTCCATTTTGAGTTATGTATGTATATTGCTTTTGAGTGTATCTCTTTGTATATCTTTTGTAGTGTTTTCTCTAGGTATTACATTATGTATATGTATATAACTTATCACAGAGACCATTTTGTCTGGCTGCTTTCAAGATTATTAATTTTTTCTTTTTTTTTGTCTGTAGTGTTCAGAAGTTTAATTGTGATGTGTCTCTGTGGAGATTTCTTTGGGTTTATCCTGGTTGGGATTTGCTCAGCTTTTTGAAAATGTAGATTTAATGCCTATTGCCAAATTTTGATAGCTTTTGGCTATTATCTCTTTGAGTGCTTTTTACATCCCTGTACTCCCTCTGCTCTTTCGCTAGGACTCCAGTGACATAAAAGGTAGATCCTTTGTTATAGTCTCACAGGTCCCTGAGGCTCTGTTGATTTTCCCTGGTCTATTTTTGCTCTGTTGTTCAGATAGGGTAATTTCTGTTGTTATATTTTCTAGTTCATTGACTCTTTCCTCTGTGCCCTCCATTTTCACGTTCAGCCCATTCACTGAGCTTTTTATTTCAGTTATTGTATTTTTCAGTTTTAAAATTTGCTGTTTGTTTTTCTTTATATTTTTATTTCTTTGCTGAGACTTTGTATTTCTTTGCTCAGGCTTTCTGTTTTTTCATTTGTTTCAAGGATTATGTAATTGCTCACTGGTGAATTTTTCTCATGCATGTTTTATAATCTTTGTCAGATAATTCTAACATGTCTATTATCTTGGTATTTACATTAAATGTTTTTTTTTTTCCATTCACTTTGAGATCTTCCCAGGTTCTTTGTATGATGAATGATTTTTTATTGAAACCCGAGTACTTATTATATAATGGGGCTGATTATTGCTTATCCCTTCTATTAGAGCTGGCTGCTTAATTACTCACAGGTGGAGGTAGAAATTCAGGTTTCCCCTTTCAAGAGGGTATTGACTCCTTATTACTGTTGGGTGAGATAGGAAGTTCCCAGTTACCTCTGTGGTCTCCACTGGCCTCATTTCTGTTGATGATAGTGAAAGTCCTGACTGTCTAGTAGGGCTCCTTTGAAACCACCCCAGTGTAGAGGAGGAGTGATATCTCATTACTGTTGGGTAGAGGTGGAAGCTCCCTATGTGGTCACTGACTGCAGCCTTGAGGTGGCCTTGTTACTGGTCATCGGTGATGAAAGTACCAACTATCCACTTGACCTTCTCTGACACCATTTCAGCTGGGGTGTTGGGATGTGTCCTTACAGCCTCTTAAAGTTTAAGTTTAGGCTCCCCACTTGGCCTTTGATAGCATACCTGGGAGTGGGGTCTCAGTTTTTTCTGTGGTGTTTGGATGGGTTAGAGAAGTTATTGTCTAAAAGTTTTCTGTTTTGCTAGGCCAACCCCTTTTTTTGTCCTTTAGCTAGCGATCAGGTTTTTGTTGGGGTGTTTTTGGCCTGAGCCAGTTGATGTTTCCACTTACCTGCTGCTTCAGCTACAAATCTGGGACATATGAGGCCAAAGAAAACCCAGGGAACTCCCATTGTGTTGTCCTCCCTAGATCTCGAGGTCCCAATCTGCCTCTTTCTCTCTACTTTTTAGTCTTCTTATCTTTGTTTTAATATATAATATCCAGGGTTTTCAGTTCTTAAGTGGGAGGAATAGGGAGAAGTATGTCCACTCCATCTTCCTGGAAGGATAAATCCCCTAGATGCTTTTCAAGGCCCTTGACATCCTCATTGTAACTATGCCCTGCCAGCCACACTCTAATGGTCAAATAGAGCATATCAGTGAGCTACACTTAACACTAAATGATCTACCTACGAGGCCATTTCAGACCCATTACATTTATGCATTAAGAACACAAACTGTCAGAGAAATTGTGCCTCCTTTATGATATTATTCTTTAGTCCCTGTTACCACTAAAGTTATGGAAGTCAAATAGTACCTACAAGAGCTAAGGACTGTGTAAGGGCGTGCTGAAGAGCAACAACGAACTGGTATTTGAAGTGTACTACCTCTTTGTGAGACACTTGGGTCCTCCTTCTGAAACATATACTTATTTTTCTATTCCAGAAATGGAAGGTGACATATCATCGATCCTTACCTTATATGGAGATGTTCACTGTCTGAGTTTTCTGACTCCAGTTACCCACCCCTCCGCTTACATCTTCTCTTTATCACTGCCCTAGATACGTGGCGCAGCTGTAACAAAAATCCCACAGATGGGTGGCTTTAAAGAACAGAACATTGTTTTCTCACAGTTCTGAAGGCTAGAAGTCTGCATTTAGGCTGTTGGCTCTAGGGGAAGGTCCTTCTTTGTCTCTTTTAGCTTCTGTAGCTGACAGCAATCCTTGGTGGTCCTGGGCTTGTAAATGCATCTGCCTCTGTCTTCACATGGCATCCTACCCCTGTGTGTATGTATCTCTATTGTCCGTTTATCCGTTTAAAAAGACACCAGTCAGAAAGGATTAGATTTAGTATCTGTCTTAGTCTGGGTGCTCTAGGGAAGCAAAACCAGTAAAGCGTATAAATATATATAGAGAGAAATTTATATCAAGGAAACAGCTCACATGATTGTAGAGGCTGGAACATTCCAAGTCCATGGATCAGGATAGAGGCTTCTCTCGATTCATGTAGCCACAGGGGCTGGTGAACCCAAGATTGGCAGGTCGGGAGCAGGGCTCTTGCTCACAGGCTGTGAAGACTGATGAATCTCAAGATTGACAGGCAAGACCACAAGGCTTCTCCTGATTCACATAGCTGCAGGGGCTGGCAAACTCAAGACTGGCAGGTCGGAGAGCAGGGATCCTGCTCACAGGCTGTGAAGATCGACGATTCCCAAGATCGGCAGATAAGCTGATACCCTCAAGTCTCAAGATGAACAGGAGGCAGCTGCATGATCCAGAGCAAGTAAAAAGCCAGAACGTCTGCTTATATTTCAGATGCAGGCCACACCTCCAAGGAAACTCCCTTTCAACTGACTGGCAACTCACAGCAGATTCCATCATGGGGGTGATCACATATAAACACTGAGAATCAAGGCCCAGCCAAGTTGACACACAATCTTAACCATCACAGTATCTACTCTACTCTAATATGACCTCATTAATATAACATAAGAAAATCCTATTTCCAAACAGGATCACAGGTACAGGGGTTAGGACGTCACAATATCTTTTAGGAGGCATAATTCAGTCTGTAACAAACACTTCCTCAACTTTCCAGACCACTTATCCCTCCAGCCCCCCAACTTGAAGCCAGCGATCTGGAGTCAGAAAGCAAGGATGTTCTATAAAGCAGTTACTTGATTTCCAGTGGTACCATTATCAACTCAATTCTCTGGTGTGTTATGGAGCTTCAACAGCTGCAGAATTTCTCTCGTAACAGAAAACACCAATGTGAAAATTATCTTGGACTCTTAACATATTCCACTGCATAGAGTAATGATGGAAGAGACTCTTTAGAACAAACTTTTCAGAGCATCGTAGAACATATTAAGATTTTTTATGAACATGGATGTAAAGGATAAATAGGCTGTATGAAATATTAGGCTCAATTGTGTTATTTTACATTTAGTTTTCAGGCATTAAAATAATTACACAATGAATAAAAGTTGAACACATTCTATATTTTAATTCTCTACTTTGTATAGCTGCTAGTAGAAATACACATCACTGTGTTTGAAACTGCAACGAGATTTTGCTATAGAAGTCATAGAATAATGCCTAAAGAGTCTAAAAGTTAACCAGATATTGTAATCTCCAACAATAAATGTAAATTACTATTATTATTTCTTAAAGAAAAACATGCAATTTCCAAAATAATTTATTATACCCATACAATATTTGTATCCTGATAAGGCTTTGTAATGAAACTATAAGTCCAAAAATAGCTTTAATGTATACATCAAACTTGCATCAAATGTGTAAGCTTGATAAATTTATAAGACTGTTACATATTAGCATGTGAAAGAAAATATAAAAATGTAAAAAATGTTTAATTACTATGTATTTTTAATTTACCAGTTTTGCCATGAAAATGAAAAATACAATTTTTAGTTCAAAATGTCTTTGTTCCAATATAGTTTGCCTCTTGAAATACAACATTTTGTTGAGTAAGTTCTCTCAGAAGATATGTCATTTATTTTTAGACAGAATACTAGGAGTGATTAATGGAAACATAATGGAATGTGGATTGTGGGAAATATTGGAAACTGATTTTTTAACATTGTGTTTGCCAAGGAATGCAGAGTTAACAAAAAATTACAATGAAGCACAATGATAATTTAATCTAGCTTTTGTATGAGATTTCCATGATTTGTGGCCTGCATACAAAAATATATCAGCATACGTATGTAATTATCTATTTTTTTATTTTGTTTTTCCCTAACTGTGGTAGTTATTCAGTTATTTCAGTATTCTGGTCACTAGTTTGTTTGTTTACTCATCCATTTTTTTTTTTAATTCAAAAAATAAAACAGTTGAGAGCCTGCAGTTGTTAATATCATCCTATTCCCAACACCTAGAATGTGCTGTCCACAAAAGTATTGTGAATAAAACACAAAGAAAATAGTGTCCGTGCCCACAAATTTGAATGAATTAAAAATTAAAAGGTTCTGTTCCAAAGGAATGTGATGGTTGTTTCTGTACAGTAATGGTATGTTGTTCAAAATAACAATTTAAATTTGGTAAAATACGTACAAACTATTCCCCTCTGGACAGATTTTTGTCATCTGTAGAAGATTTATTATCAGCACGAAATCATGCCCAAGACTTCTGGTCAACAAAAATCGCATGCAGTGATTAACTTCTAAATATGCGTAAACTCAAACTGAAAGAGACTACGAAGAAAATTTTAGAGGTAAAGTCTGAAGCATTAGGAAATTTTTATCTACATCATTTTTTATTCTTGACAGTTTCATTATCACACTGCCTCATTTTTGTTACCAGTAATTTCCAGAAGTGACAGAAGTTTTTATGATGAAAGTAAATGACTCATCTTCATAATCAGGAGCAATTGTAAAATTATAAATTGGAGTTTAATGTAGTCAAGATCACTTCTAAGAATGTTAAGCAGGGTTTTTGTTAGTACTATTTTATTTATAAAGAGTTTCTTTAATCTCTCTTCATGTGATAGTATAACTGTTTAAAAATGGTAATTATAATTATATCATAAACCCTTTTGTTTTTTCATGTACATATTTGCAGTAATAATTAGGTATAGAGAGTAGTAACTAAAAAAGAAAGTTATGTTTGGGTAAAATTTTTGATGAACAGGACAAGATGAAACCAGCCAACTAGTCAATGAATCATGAACTATTTAAGGAACTAAAAAGACTTTGCAGTTGGGAACCTAATCATATTCTTTATTTAGTTGGGTTACATTATTAAAAATTACTTCTCTAGTAGAGCTCTCTCCACCAACACACACACACACACACACACACACGTATATAACTATTCATTTTGAATAGAAGAATCTTCTAATAAATCTAGAATAAGTTTTAATAAATGTACATTTTGAATAAGCTGTGTAATCAATATCCTAAAATTATGTAGATTACTGGCATAATTGATGAATATAGTTATATAAATAAAATAGATAAGAAAATGTGAAGTATTTATGTGTGACTTAGGATATAATATATAACTGTAGCTACTTGTTTTGTCGTTTACTAATTCTAAAACCTCACCTAAGCCATGTAGAAAAATGACAAACAGTAAGTGCATTTCTATAATAACTACATTAGCCCTTGTTTGTGACGATGTAAAAATAAGTAGTACTTCCTAAGTCTCTTGGCAGGATCTAGAGTCCTCCACTGTTTTGAGAAGTATATTCTATAGCAAAGTTAGGGCATTTGAAGACTTTGGAGTGGGAAATTCTAAAACAAAATCGAGAAACTGGGATATCAATAGAGTTCCAGATTTTAAATATTATGCTGAGAATCGGAGGCTAATAGAAAAACATGATGATGTAGAATCTTGTTCTCAACTTCTTTTCCAATTTAAAAAAAAAACAAAAAACCAAACCCACTGCCTTCGAGTTGATTCCAACTCATAAATAGTGATTTATTCTTTACACAAGTTCACCGATACATGCTGAGACCTGCACATTCCTCAGAATAGCCCTGAAAACCTACAGCTTTAAATGGGGTTGCATCTTCTGTTTGGTGTGGTTGCAGGGAGGCTGTGCATGGGTGTGTGTGGTGGAGCTCAGTTGGGGAACTAATTGCTGAAAGGTGACTTTTTTAAAATAAACTTTATTTTTTAGAGAAATTTGAAGTTTACAGAAAAATTGTGCAGAAAGTACAGAGAATCCCCAAAACCCTTATCCCCCTGCACACTATTTCTCCTGTTATTAACGTCTTGCATTCCACTGCTGTATTTGTTGCAATTGATGAACCGATATTGATACATTATTATTGACTAAAGTCTGTAATTTATTATCAGGGGTCACTCTGACAAATGCATAATGTTTTGTGTTTACCATTACAATATACAAAGTAGCTTTCACTGCCCGAATGCCCTAAGCTCCACCTGCTAATCCCTCTTACTGCTCCCTCTTAAGCCTCTGGCAACCACTGATATTTTTACTGATTCT
Source organism: Trichechus manatus latirostris (assembly GCF_000243295.1). Classification (NCBI taxonomy): domain Eukaryota; kingdom Metazoa; phylum Chordata; class Mammalia; order Sirenia; family Trichechidae; genus Trichechus; species Trichechus manatus. Next base: position 2,240,309 of record NW_004444025.1, read on the forward strand.
CTGTTTCTTGACTGTCGTATAGTTGGAACCATATAGTATGTATCATTTTAAGACTGGCTTCTTTCACTTAGTAATGTGCATTCAAAGTTCCTCCGTATCTTTTCATAGCTTGGTAGATCATTTCTTTTTATCACTGGATAATGCTCCACTGTATGGATGTATTGCAGTTTGGTTATCCATTCACGTATTTTGAAAGACATTTTGGTCGCTTCCAGTTTTGGCGATTATAAATAAAGCTACTGTAAACAGTTGTACGCAGCATTTGTGTGGATAAATACCTATGGGTATGATTGCTAGATTGCATGGTAGATTTAGTTAGATTGCTAGATCATTAGCTTTGTAAGCAACTGCCAGACTGTTTTCCAAAGTGGCTGTACTATTCTGTATTCCCACCAGCAATGAATGAGAGTTCCTGTTGCTCCACATCATTTCCAGCATTTGCTGTTGTCAGGGTTTGAATTTTAACCATTTTAATATGTGTGTATTATCACATTGTTGTTTTGTTTTGCAATTCCTTAACAATATTGTTATTTTTTCATATACTTATTTGCCATCTGTATATCTTCTTTGGTGAAGTGTCTGATCAGATCTTTTGCCCGTTTTTTATAGTTGGGTTGGTTGTTTTCTTACAGTTGACTTTTAACAGCTCTTTATATATTTTGGATACAAGTCCTTTATCAGATATATGTTTTCCAAATATTTTCTCACAGTATGTGGCAGTATCCTTTACAGAGAAGAAGTTTTTTAATTTTAATGAAGTCCAACTTGTAATATTTTTTTCTTTTATGGATCATCCTTTTGGTGTTGTATCTAAAAAGTAGTCACCAAACCCAAAGTCACCTAGATGTTCTCCTGTGTTAGCTTCTAGAAGTTGTAGAATTTTGTCTTATGCTTAGATGAATGATCCATTTTGAGTTAATTTTTGTGAATATGTAAGCTCTATGTTTAGATTTTTTATTTTTATGTGAACGTCTAGTTGTTCCAGAACCATTTGTTGAAAAAATGATCCTTTTCCACTTAGTTGCCTTTTCTCCTTTGTCAATATGTCAATATAGTCCTTCGACGATATTTATATGGGTCTATTTCTGCACTCTGTATTCTGTTCCAGTGATCTGTTTACCTATTCCTTCACCAACACCACACTGTCTTGAACACTGTAGCTTTATAATAAATGTTGAAGTCAAATAATGGGAGTTTTCCAACTTTACTTTTCTTTAATATTTTCTTGGATATTCTGGGTCTTTTGCTTTACCAGTTTGGTCCATATCCACAAAGTAACTTGCTGTAATTTTGATTGAGATTGTGTTGACTCTATAGGTAATTTGGGAATAGTTAACATCCTAATAATACTGTTTTCCTATCCATGAGTATGAAACATCTCTCCATTTATTTAAATCTTCTTTGATTTCTTTCATGAGTGTTTTGTAGTTTTCTTCATATGGATTTTGTACATATCTTGTTAGATTGATACATATTTTATTTATTTGGTGCTAATGCAAATGGTGTTGTGTTTTTTATTTCAGACTCCAGTTCATTGGTGATAGTTATATAGAAAAGTAATTGACTTTTTATATTAACTTTTTATCCTGCAACCTTATTGTTATTATATAACAATATAGTGTATAATATACTAATAATCTGTATTAGTTCTAGGATTTTTTTGTCAATTCTTTGAGGTTTTTTTTTTTTTTTTACATAGACAACCATGTTATTTGTAAACCAAGACAATTTTATTTCTTCCTTTTCAATGTGCATACCTTTTATTTCCTTTTCTTGTCTAATTGTATTGGCTAGGGCTTCTAGTAAGATGTTGAGTAGAAGTGATGAGACATCTTTGTTTTGTTCCAGTCTTAGGGGGAAAGCACCTAGTTTCACACACCATTAACTATGATATTAGCTGTAGGTTTTCTGTAGATGTTCATTGTCAGTTGAGGAAGTCCCCTCCTCCATTCCTAGTTGCTGAAAATTGTTATGAATGGGTGCTAGATTTTGTGACTTGTTTTTTCTGCATCTGTTGATATAATCACATGATTTTTTTTTTCCTTTAGTCTGTTGATATGATTAATTAGATTAATTTATTTGTTAAAGTTGACCGAGCTTTGTATACCTGGGACAAATCCCAGGTATTTGGTTATGGTATATAATTCTTTTTTTTATATTGTTGGGTTCAATTTGCTGATGTTTTATTGAGTATTTTTGCGTATATATTCATGAAAGATATTGGTCTGTAATTTTCCTTCCTAGTAAAAATTTTTGTCTGGTTTGGTATTAGAGTAATGTTGACCTCATGGAATGAATTAGGAATGGGCTTGCTGTTTCTGTTTTCTGGAAGAGATTGCAGATAATGGGTATCATTTCTTGTTTAAATTCTTGGAAGAATTCACCAGTGAAATCTCTGGTCCTGTTGCTTTCTGTTGTGGAAGATTATTAATTGTGGGATGAATTTCTTTAATAGATTCAGGCATATTCAAATTATCAATTTCTTCTCATGTGAGTTTTTATAGATTGAATATTACAAGTTACTTGTCCATTTTATCTAAGTTACCAAATTTATGGGCATAGAATTGTTCATACTATTCCATTATCCTTCTAATGTGCATGGGATTTGTTGTGATGGCTACTCTTTATTTCTAATATTAGTAATTTGTGTCCTCTCTCTCTTTTTTTTTGGTTAAGCTGGAGAGAGTTTATTGACTTTATTGATCTATTCAAAGAATCAGCTTTTTTTTGTCTTATTCCTCTCTTAATTTCCTGTTTTCAATTTCATTGATTTCCACTCTGATTTTTGTTTTATTATTTTTCTGCTTGCCTTGAATTTAGTTTGTTTTGAGTTTTCTCTTAGTCATCTAGTGCTGCTATAACAGAAGTACCACAAGTGGATGGTTTTAACAAAGAGAAGTTTATTTCCTCACAGTCAAAGTAGGCTAAAAGTCCAAATTCAGGGTGTCAGCTCC
>NW_004444025.1:2243362-2277182 GCF_000243295.1 Trichechus manatus latirostris
TTCTTGATGGTATGAGGTCCCTCTGTCTCTCTGCTCACTTCTGTCTTTTATATCTCAAGAGATTGCCTCAGGACACAATCCAGTCTTGTAGATCCGGTCCTGCGTTACTAACACAACTGCCACCCATCCTCCGTCATTAACATCATAGAGGCAGGTTTACAACATACAGGAAAATCAGACAGTACCAGCAATCATGGCCTAGCCAAACTGATACACACATTTTTGGGGGGACATAATTCAAACCATGACACTAAGGTAGATATTAAATTATTGATTTGAGATCTCTCTCCCTTTTCTAACATATGTATTCAGTGCTATAAATTCCTCTCTAAACACTGCTTTCACTGCATCCATAAATTTTGATTAGTTAGTTTCATTTAGTTCAAAATATGTTTTCTCTTGAGTCTTCTTTGACTTACTTATCGTTTAGACGTGTGTTGTTTAGTCTCCAAATATTTTGGGATTTTCTATTTATCTTTCTGGTATTGATTTCTGGTTTAATTCCATTGTGGTCTGAGAGCATATTTTGTGTGATTTTTATTATTTTAAATTTGTGAAGATGTATTTTATGACATAGGATGTGGTCTAAGTGAATAAAGAATGTGTGTCATGCTGTTGTTGGGTACAGTATTCTATAAATGTCCATTAGATCTAGTTGATTGATGGTGTTTTTTCAATTTAACTGTTTCCTTAATGATTTTCTGCCCGTTGAATCCGTCAATTTTTGATAAAGAGATGTTGGAATATCCAGTAGTGGATTTGTCTGTTTCCCCTTGCAGTTCTGTCAGTTTCTGCCACCTGTATTTTGATGCTTCATTGTTAGGTGCGTACACGTTCAGGATTATTATGTCTTCTTGGAGAATTAACTTTTTATCATGTAATATGCCTCTTTATCTCTGATCATTTTTCTTGTTCTGAAATCTCCCTTGCTTGAAATTAATATAGCTACTGCAGCTTTCTTTTGATTAGTGTTATCATGGTATATCTTCTGAAGCCCTTTACTTTTAATCTATGTGTGCCTTTATATTTAAAGTTGGTTTCTTGTAGACAATATGTAATCAGGTCTTGTTTTTTAAATTCATTCCCATAGTCTGTATCTTTTAACTGATATATTTAGACCATTTACATTTAAAGTGATTATTGACATAGTTGAATTAATGTCTACTGTATTTGTAATGGTTTTCTATTTGTTGCCCTTCTTTATTTTTTTCTCTTGCACTTTGTTCTGCCGTCTCTTAATTTTAATTGTTTTATACAATTTTAGTAATTTTCTCTCTTGTCATAACATGTCAATTATACTTCTTTTAAAATAATTTTAGTGGTTACCCTAGAGTTTGCAATAAACATTTACAGCTTATGTAAGTCTGTTTTCAAATAACACTATACTGCTTCACAGGTAGTACCAAAAAAAAAAACCAAAGGAGCCCTGGTGGCAAAGTGGTTAAATGTTTGGCTGCTAACCAAAAGGTTGGCAATTCGAATCCACCAGCCACTCCTTGGAAACCCTATGGGGCAGTTCAACTCTGTCCTATACTCTGTCCTGTGTGTTGCTGTGAGTTGGAATCGACTCAATGGCAATGGGTTTGGCTTTTTTTGGAGGATATTTTTATTTCTCTTTCACTTTTGAAGGATACTTTCTAGTTTAATTTCATTGCTGGGTATGAAATTCTGGGATCATGATTTTTTTTTCTTTCTTTCAACTCACTGCTTTAAATATTTTACTGTCCTTTCTTCTTGCTTACAATATTTCTGAAGAAAAGCCTGATGTAATTCTTGTCCTTGTTCTTTCATAGATAATGTGGTTTTTTCCTCTGACTTCTTTCAAGATTTTCTCTTTTTCTTTGATTTTCAGCAGTTTGAACATGATATGCTTAAGTGTAAATTTTCTGGTTGGTTTTCTCGGGTATTCCTGATGTATGGTTTGATGTCTGCCAACAGGTTTGGAATATTCTAAGCCGTTATTATTTCTAATAAGGAGCCATGGTGGTACAGTGGTTAAGCACTTGGCTGCTAACCAAAAGGTCAGCGGTTCAAACTCAACAACTTCTCTACAGGAAAAAGCTGTGGCAGTTGGCTTCTGTAAGGATTTACAGCCTTGAGGACCCTGTGTGATAGTTCTCCTGTGTCCTGTTGGGTTGCTATGAGTCGCAATCAGCTTGACAGCAATGAGTTTTTTTACTATTTCTAATATTTCTTCTGTTTTTTTCTGTCTTCTTTTGTAATGTTACTATTATGAATACATTATACCTTTTGTAACTGCCCCACAGTTCTTGGACATTTTTTTTTCCTTTGCTTTTCAATTTCCAAAGTTTCTATTGACACATTTTTAAGCTCACTGATTTTTTTTCCTCAGTCGTGTTCATTTATTAATGAGCCCTTCCCCCACATTATTCATTTTTGTACAGTGTTTTTGATTTCTAGTATTTCCTTTTGATTGTTTCTTACAGTTTCCATCCCTCAGCTTACATTACTCATCTATTATTGCGTACTGTGTACTTTTCCATCAGCGTCCTTTGTATGTTAATAATGTTTTGTTGTTAGTCAGCGTCAAGTTGATTCCGACTCAGGGCAGCCCCAGAGTAGAGCTGCTCCATAGGGTTTTCAAGACTGTGACCTTTTGGAAGCAGGCTGCCAGGCCTATCTTTTGAGGTGCCCCTGGGTAGGGTTGAACTGCCAGCCTTTTGGCTAGTAATTATGCTTAACCGTTTGTACAACCCAGGGACTCCATAGTGATTTTAAATTCCTCCTCTCATAACCCCAAAATGCCTGCCCTGTCTCTTCAAACTGTGTTTTCTTCCTTTTAACATATCTTGAAATGTTTTTTTGTTGTTGTTTAAAGCCAGACATGATGTATAAGGTAAAATGCACTTTAGTTCCTTCTGTTGTAATCGCTGTAAAGCCCTGTTGATGTTGATGTGGTGGCAAGGTGTGCGAGTCGGGGGAGGAGGTTCTATAATTCTGTGATTAGGTCTCAGTAGTTTAGGGAGCCTGTTCTCCTTGGTTGTGACCTTTACAAGTGCTTTTCAGCTTTTTTTTTTTTTTTTTTTAAACTCCTTAGGTGAAACAGGAAGGCTAAATAGTGGCGGAGCTGGATATTTAATTTCCTCCAAGTCCAAGTCTAGAGGAGGTTGGAGTTGGATGTTTCCCTTCCCTCACACTGAAGGCTAGAAGAGCGCTGGGGTTGAGTATTTCTCTTCCCCCACGTGGAAGGTTAGAGGGTGATGGAGTTTGGTATTTGCTTTCCTCCGTGGCAGCCGGTCTTCAATAAATCCCAAGCGTGTTAGACTCTAGGAGTTTCCCTTGAGGGCAGGCTGTTAGGGAGAGTCGAGCACTATTTCAGAACGGTTGCTGTGTTCCTCCCCTGACAGGAGCATTAGGGGATTTTTCTCTGCTCGTCACAGTGAGAACCTGGGGGTACTCCTGGAGGTAAAATTCACAAAAGTGTGGGGGCCTCCTTAAAGCTGGACTTCTAGGAGTTTTTATCCCTCAGGCTAGTCCGCCCTCAGTCTCCAGCAATTAGTCAATTGACTTTTAAGTGTTCCTACTCTTGATGCTGGGTCCAGCATGGTAGTTTCAGCTCCTGGTAAGCGATGATTCTCTGTATCAACCTGTCCAATTTTTTCAGTGCGGTAGTTTGCGCTGTTACCTCTGTTCTCTGATGGATCTAAGAAGAATTGTTGGTTTTCAGGTTTTTTATTGTTGTGGAGATGGAAGTGATGACTTCTCAGATCTTGATATGTCAGACTGGAAACCAGAAGAAAAAAGTGGTCTTTTTTAAAAATTCAATTTGGGGAATTTAAATAGAGCAGGGAATGGAGGTCTGGAAGTAAATTTAAGTATATATATATGATTTCCCCAAATACATATACATTTTCCACTCGGTGTATCTCAGCTCTCTTTGCTGCCTGTCTCTGAACACTACCATCTGGCACTTGTCCAGGAAATGTGAATCAGTACCTTGAGGCCGTTTGTTTAGATTAAGGAAATTCTCCTGCTACCTAAAGCATTGTTTTATTAATTTTTATTTATTACATTAAGAATAGTCTTTACCCATTCATAAATGAGTAAATGCAAATAGAATGAACAGAACTAGTCAGGTATACTAAATAAAAAAATACAGTAGCTATGGTTTTGCTATTGTCGTTGTTAGGTGCCGTCCAGTCGGTTCTGACTCACAGCGACCAAAAGTACAACAGAACCAAACGCTGCCCTGTCCTGCGCCATCCCCACAGTTGTTGCTGCCTTTCAGCCCATTGTTGCAGCTACTGTGTCAATCCATCTTTTCAAGAATTTTCCTCCTTTTCGTTGGCCCTCTGCCTTACCAAACACGATGTCCTTCTCCAGGGACTGGTCCCTCCTGATAACATGTCCAAAGTACATGAAACAGAGTTTTGCCATCCTTAACTTCTAAGGAGCACTCTGGCTGTACTTCTTCCACGACGGATTTGTTCGTTCTTCTCACAGTCCATGGTATATTCAATATTCTCTGCCAACACCATAATTCAAAGGTGTCAATTCTTCTTTGGTCTTTCTTATTCATTGTCCAACTTTCTCATGCTTATGAGGCAATTGAAAATATCATGACTAGGGTCAAGCACACCTTAGTCCTCAAAGTGACATCTTTTGCTTTTGAACACTTTAAAGAGGTTTTTTGCAGCAGATTTCCCCAACAAAATAAGTTATCTGATTTTTTGAATACTGCTTCAATGGGCATTGATAGTATACCATAGTATATAATGATTTCCTTTTTTAGTAAAAACGTAGTAACTGTAAGTAGTGAAGATTCCAAAGGTGAATCACAGAACTCAGGAGTAAGAACAATGAGAACATTAAGCAGTGGAGTGAAGTGCTCACCGTTCTGTGGCCTTTTGGAATATCAGTGCTGTCTTAAGACATTGGGTTAGCCTACACCTCCAGTCTTTCTAAGAGCATTAGTGCTTGCTAGAAGGAAATCGTAGTGAAATAATTATTTTGTCTATTACAGGAAATGTATTAAAATTCAATAATCCAGAGATTGGTAATTTAATAATCTTTGTAGAATATTGTCTATCTGATAAATACACAATTTCTTTGGATTTTTTGAATATGGCTGGCTAATTCAATTTTAGCCAAGTTATGAAGAGCTTCTAGTAAATATTTGCTTCTTAATACTTGTGATCATCTTTTAGTTCTTATTTTTTAATGTGGTTTAGAGACACAGTCTTTCTCATTGATGGGATTATTGCCTTGGTAATTTATAAAACACCCTATTTGGAAGTAGAGCCCATAGGGAAGTCAAAGTTTAGAAGTACCAGGAGATTTCTGCAATTTATGTATTGTAACAATATGGTCAGTACCATGGATAAATCTTGGAGGAATGATGGAGTTTTTAAATATTGGACTTTCAACTGAGAATTCTCACAAGCCTGGAGCATCTAATGTAAGGGCTGATTGTCACTTTGATCCCTTACATAAAATAACTTTCAAAAGTTTGTTCCATGCCACAAACCTTGTTATATAGGCAACATTTTAGAGTCCTAACAAGATGTTCAGGCAACCTGATGGTTTGATCAGTTGATTCTTATCTCCTTTAGTTCTTTGTGGAAACCCTCTTGTGGAAACCAGCAATTTTTAAAATATCCTTTTGAAGAGATGTGTTTTAAAAATAGAAAAATTCTAAATACGCAGTCTTTAATTTTTATTCTCAGGTTGGTGAGACCAGATGCAAAAAGGTTTGTACTTCGAAGTCTGATCTGAGATCTAATGACTTCAGCATTGTTGGAAGCTTACCAAGAGATTTTGAGTTATCCAATTATGACTGCTATGGAAAACCCATTGAAGTCAACAATGGACTTGGGAAATCTCAGGCAAAAAACAGCAAGAAGCCGCCTCCTGCGAAACCTGTTATTCCAACAGCAGCAAAGCGAATTGATCTTTATGCAAGAGCGTTGTTTCCCTTCTGTTTCTTGTTCTTCAACGTTATATATTGGTCTATATATTTATGATAAATCTTTTCCATTTGTAGAAAATAATGTTCCATTTCATTGTGACCAACTCTGTTCTTAAATGCCAATCTGTGAAAAAGTTTGCATTTTCATAGCAATAGATTGCATTTTGGATGCCATTTGATTGTAATAAAAACGTGGCATCTTAATTTTGAATGGTAGCATGACCCTGTAATGTCTGTGCTCTACTATTGTGTATATATGTAGGGCATACATATTGCTTTCGGCATAAATGAAGGATACACATACTACATAATATAAACCCAGTTATCTTCAGTTAGTATAAACTGTAAATACTTCAAGTAACTCAGATAATAAAATAACATGCACGCTGAGTCTTGCTGTGATCACCGTTCTACTGTATGTAGTATTTCAAATTTCCTTCCTTGTAACTTTCCAGAAAAGCCATTTTATTCTTGTATAGTTTGGACAGTATTATCACAGATGAAGCAAATCTTATTGTATATTGTATTGCATACCCTATTATGTATTGTTTCAAATTTTTAAATAGAAAAATATCGGTTATAATTATGTGGGCTCTGTGGAAAAATAAAGTTCAGAAAATTACTTATTTGTAAAATCAGCTCATTTTAAAGGGCTCCATGATGTCAAAATGTTGGAAAACAAAAACAGCATGTTTGGAACAAAGAGAAATTTGAGATTTACATAAATGCATACTGAATCTTGGGCTTCTGATAAAAAAATAAAAATAAATGAAGAGTAGATGTATTTATTGACTATTTAGGATAAAGGAAATTCCATTCAATCTACCTTAAAACCTAAATAAATTTTTATGGATTTCATTTTGTTGATACAGAGTACACAAAAGCATAGTGCCTTACAAACTTGAGTCAGGAATATTTTCATTTGGAACACAGTAATAGATTTGTGCTTCCCCATCATTTTTAAGACACTGAGAAGAAAATACCGTTACTAGAAATAACTTGAGTTGGAAAAAATGTCCAGTTTTTTTCTGAATTTTCTTATTTCTTTTTTTTTACTCATTTGAATAATTTGGGATTTGTTGTAAAACATTTAAAGAATTAGTAAATAATAACTTTCTGTTCTTCTTGCCTAGGAAGAAACAAAGGAGTAGTGTCAGACCTCACTTCTACTTGTATTTTCTTTCTTGCTTCAATTCTAGACAACTGAGATTTACTTCCTTTGATCTTGTTCCAACCCCAAAATAAGCACTTTCTAGTCTATGAGACCCCTAGCTGCCAATAGATATTGCAGCCAATGCACCTTTTTTATTCCCACCATAGCTGAAATTAGAACTCTCTGTAAGACACATAACATAAATATAAAAAACCAATAATAAGCATACTACTAAGCATATTTACGTTATTTGCAGTGTTTTGTTGCAGCTGAAAATTTGTATGGCCAACTCAATAATAAAATGTGTTAAAAATATTGTTTCTGCTAATGGCCATATGTGATTCAATTTATTGATGACTTTTCTTTAAATATTTTAAAGGATTCTCACTGTGCTCATTAAATTTTCTAAATGGGATACAAGCTAATCCTCTGTAGCCCTTCAGCACCCTCTAGTTGCAAAAATATAGCTATAGAAATAGTTTTAAATACTACAAGTAACCCAACTGTTGGATTTCAATATCCTACTAATGACAAAAGAACCCAGGGCAATAATATTTTAAGTGAATTGTAGTAGGGAAAAAAGGTCTTGAATAAGAATTGATTTTAAATTTTCACTTGTAATGACTGTATTTGCTTGGAATCTGTTTTCTATGTTCTGGAAAATTTTATTAATATTAAAGGGTTTGGTCTAGATACAGAGTTTTAAATGGAAAAATATACTATACGGAAGAAAGGTCACATTCTCTGGGAATTTATTTGTAGAAAATAATGGGAATGAATTCCTTTTCTGTAATATTGTAGATTCTTAAGATTAATTTTAATACCCAAGTATATATAAATAGCTATCCCAGGATTAAGTGTGCATATCTAACTACAAATGAAATTCTGGACAATGATCATAGCAAAGAGTTATAATCAGTGTCCACTATTAGTTGGCTTGTAATTCTTCTCTCAAGGGTTTATTCACCTATCCCTGGAGTAGTTTTGATCTGTGTACTTTGAATGTCACATATTTCTAAGTGACCTGTGGCTTATCTACCTGGGTGGTCTTCTAATATCTCAAATTCATTGTCTCCAAAACTAGTATTATTATCCTTTCCTCACAAATCAGTAGGTTCTCTTGAATTTTCTATTTCAGTTAAAGTCATCACTGTTGAAGTCACCCATACTGTATCTTCCTTCCTTTGTCACATTCTGTATATTTTCGGGCACCAATTCTTACAGATCTTACATCTACCACCTCCACGCCATTCCTGCTGACAGCATCCTCATTTGGTTTCCCATTCTTCTTAATCAGACTATTGCAGCAGTCTACAGTCTTGCTACAATGTAATCCAATGCATTTTGAAACTAACTTTGTGATTTTTATTTTTTTAATTCAACAAGTGATATCTGAATATGTTTATGTATTATCAAACAAACAGATGCATTTAGAGTAAGCTGTTATAGCCTCCCTTTAAACTGCCCCCTCTCCCACCAAGAGGCACCATGTTCTGTATTCATCTAGATCTTATTGTAGCATTTATAGCCAACAACAACAGGTAATTTTTAAATATCAAAGCTATTTTAACATAATAGGATTTAACATAAATGGGATTTTACTGTATGTATAGTTTTGAAGTTTTTTTATTTAATATGTTTTGGGTATCTTTCCATTCAAGGACATATTGGATCTTCATAAATGTATCTTCAACTTCCTATTATTCTATATCATGAATGTGTCATAACTTCATTTCAAATGGAAATTCAGGTTTATTTTATTCTAATACAAAATAATGTTGTATTTGGTGTACATATATGTATATTTTCATAAGGCAAATGCCCAAAAGTGCAGTTTCTGAATTGATACCATTTTAAATTCAGGTAGGGTCTCCCAGATTTGCCTCCAGAAGGCTGCTAATGAAGATTTCTCACTAAAATTACTGATGTGTCCAAGCTCTCACAGTCTAGTCATCTCTTCGTCTATTTTATGTAGTTGATACCTTAATTTTCTTCTAAACTTGTCATACTTTAGACTTCCAAAAACTTGCAATAATAATACAAAGAATCCCTGTGTAGTTCTCATCCAGATTCCCCAAATGTTCACATTTTCTCACACTTGTTTTACTACTTACCCGTGTGTGTGTGTGTGTGTGTATTTATGTTGTTAGTTACTGTCAAGTCGATTCTGACTCATGGTGACCCCATGTGTGCAGAGTAGAACTGCTCCATAGGGTTTTCAAGGCCGTCAACTTTCTGAAGCAGATTGCCAGACCTTTCTTCTGAAGCACCTCTGGGTGGCTTCAAATTGCCAACCTTTTGGTTAATAGTTGAGCGCTTCACAATTGGCACCACCATGGGATTCTATATCTGTAGATATAGATCTCTCTCTCTCTCTCTGTCTATGTCTATATAGGAGCCCTGGTGGCACAGTGTTTAAGAGCTCAGGCTGCTGCTAACCAAAAGGTTGGCAGTTCAAATCCACCAGCCGCTCCTTGAAAACCCTATGGGGAAATTCTCCTCTGTCCTATAGGGTCACTATGAGTCGAGTTTTTTTTGTTGTTTTTTTTTTTTTAATATCTATACATCTATATATTGGAGCCTTGGTGGCACAGTGGTTGAGAGCTCAGCTGCTAACCAAAAGGTCGGCACTTTGACTCCACCAGTAGCTCCTTGGAAACCCTATGGGGCAGTTCTACATCTATACATATATAGAGAGATATAGATAATATCTTAGTTATCTAGTGCTACTATAATAAAAAGACAACAGTAGATGGCTTTAACAAACAGAAATTTATTCTCTCACAGTTCAGGAGGTTAGAAGTCTGAATTCAGGGTGCCAGCTCCAGGGGAAGGCTTTCTCTGTCAGCTCTGGAGAAAGATCCTTGTTACCAATCTTCCCCTGGACTAGTAGCTTCTCTATGCAGGAACCCCGGGTCTAAAGGACTTGCTCTGCTCACGGCACTGCTTTTTTGTTAGGATGAGGTCTCCCGTCTCTCTGCTCACTTCTCTTTTATATCTCAAAAGAGATTGGCTCAAGACACTGTCTAATCTTGTAGATTGAGTCCTGCATCATTAACATAACGGCCACTGATCCCATCTCATCAACATTGTAGAGATAGGATTTACAACACATAGGGAAGCCACATCAGATGACAAAATGGTGGACAATCACACAATACTGGGAATCATGGACCAGCCAAGTTGACAGATATTTTGGGGGGACACAATTCAATTCATAGCAGAAATATCGAGAGATATATATAGAAGTATATATCATACATACACACACATATATGACTTTTTTCTGAAATATTTGAAGTTCCAGATATGATGTCCTTTTACTGCAAAACACTTTAGTGTGTATGTTTCTAAAAAACAAAGACATTTTCTTTCATAGCCACAGTAATGTGATGTATCCACTTCAGCAAATTAACACTGACAAAATACTGTAATCTAGAAACCGTTATGGATTGAATTGTGTCCTACAAGAGTATGTACTGTAGTCCTGGCTCCTGGACCTGTGGATGTGACTCTGTTTGGAAATAGGGTTTTTCTTTTATGTTAATGAGATCATACCACAGAAAAGTAGGTCCTAAATCATTTCTGAGTTATAAAAAGAGAAGACTAGACACAAAGACACACACACAGGGAAGAATGACCACATGTGAGGACCTGCCTACAAACAAAGGAATGTCAAAGATTGCCAGCAATCACCACACTAGGAAAGAGGCCCATAGAAATAAGTAACATAACTGAGACTCTGATTTGGACTTCTGGCTTCTTGAAATGTAAGAAAAAAAAATTCTGTCTTCCGCAGCCGCCCACTTTTGATATTTGAGTTACAATAATACTAGTTAACAAGGACAAGAGCTTATTCAAATTTTTCCAGTTGTCCTACTATCTGCGGTGGTGGTGGTGTTCAGGGTCCAATCTGGGTTGCATGCTTCACTTTATTGTCATGACACTATAGAGCTGTCATTTTCTTGCTCAAAATATTTAGTGACCTCTTTTGCCCAATGAACAAAGTAAAAAATTCTGTGACATAATATTCTCTCAATTAAAATTTCAGCTTATCTTTGCATTTATAGCTCACACTGTCACTCACTACAACTCAAATTGTCAAATCCAATGACATTAATTTTAACTTTTGGGTAACTTTCGTGTATCACTTAGCAATGATTAAAATGCTAAATCCAGCTAGGTCTCTTTCATTCTATACAAGTGGTTAATTTTGTTTTCACTATTTCTTTAAAGTGAACTAGTCTTGCATTTCAGGTTTTTTCAAATACTCATTGTAACCAATACTTATTTTACTCAACATTAAGTGTTTTTTAGTCATATGGTTATATCTCTATTGAATAAGGAAGTTAAAATATTTCCCATTACACATGCAGTGTTCAGATTAAGCTGCTCTAAGAAACAGCTCAATTTATCATCATGTCTATGACTAATCCACCACTCGTCTGTCAGTTTGTCTTAATATGGTGACTTGTATGTAGCTGTGATACTGGAAGCTATGCCACCGATATTTCTAATGCCAGCAGGGTAACCCATGGTGGACAGGTTTCAGCAGAGTGTCCAGACTAAGACAGACTAAAAACAAGGATGTGGCAATCTACTTCTGAAAAACGGGGCCATGAAAAGTAACATTGTCTGATAAAGTGCAAAAAGATGAGCCAACCCAGAAGTCACTCAAAATACAACAGGGGAAGAGCTACCTCCTCAAAGTAGAGTCAACTTTAATGATGTGGATGGAGTCAAGCTTTTGGGACCTTTATTGCTGAAGTGGCACAACTCAAAATGAGAAGAAAGAGCCGCAAACATCCATTAATAATTACAACGTGGAATGTACGAAGTATGAATCTAGGAAAATTTGAAGTCATCAAAGATGAAATGGAATGCGTAAAGATTGATAATCTAGGCATAAGTGAGCTGAAATGGACTGGTGTTGGCCATTTTTAATCAGATAATCATATGGTCTACTATGCCAGAAATGACAATTTGAAGAGGAATGGCATTGCGTCCATCATCGGAAAGGACATTTCAAGATCTATTCTGAAGTATAATACTGTCAGTGATAGAATAATACCCATATGTTTACAAGGAAGACCAGTTAATACCACTATTATTCAAATTTATGCACCAACCACTAATACGAAAGATGAAATTCAAGATTTTACCAACTTCTGCAGTCTGAAATTGATCAAACATACAATCGTAATTACTGGTGATTGGAATGAGAAGTTGGAAACAGAGAAGAAGGATTGGTAGTTGGAAAATATGGCCTTGTGATAGAAAGGACACCAGAGATCACATAATAGAGTTTTGCAAGACCAATGACTTAATCATGGTAAATACATTTTTTTCAACAGCATAAACTGCTGCCATACACGTGGACCTCACTGGATGGAATACACAGGAATCAAATCGACTACATCTGTGGAAAGAGACTATGGAGAAGCTCAATATCATCAGCCAGAACAAGGCCAGGGGCCGACTGTGGAACAGATCATCAATGCAAGTTCTTATGCAAGTTCAAGTTGAAGCTGAAGAAAATTAAAAGAAGCCCACAAGAGCCAAAGTATGACCTTGAGTATATCCCACCTGGATTTAGAGACCATCTGAAGAACAGATTTGATGCACTGAACACTAATGACTGAAGACCAAACGAATTATGGGATGAAGTCAAGGAATCATACATGAAGAAAGCAAAGGTCATCAAAAAGACAGGAAAGAAAAAAAATTACTAAAAGGAATGTCAGATGAGGTTCTGAAACTCGTCCTTGAGTGTAGAATAGCTAGAGTGAATGGAAGAAATGATGAAGTAAAAGAGCTGAACAGAGGATTTAAAAGGGTGGCTCAAGAAGACAAAGTAAACTGGTTGAAAGCAGAGAATACCAGAAAGATGTTTGCCTGTGTTTTATTGACTATGGAATGGTATTCAACTGTGTGGATCATAACAAATTATGGTTGACATTGTGAAGAATGGGAATTCCAGAACAATTAATAGTGTGTGTGTGTGTGTGTGTGTGTGTGTTTGCATGCTCATGTGGAACCTGTGCATAGACCAAGAGGCAGTTATTTGAGCACAACAAGGGTGCTCTGTGTGGTTTATAATCAGGAAAGGTGTGTTTCAGGGTTATATCCTTTCACCATACTTATTCAATCTGTAAACTGAGCAAATAATCCGAGAAGCTGGACTATATGAAGAAGAATGCAGCATCAGGATTGGAGGAAGACTCATTAACAACCTGCGATATGCAGATGATACAACATTGCTTGCTGAAATTGAAGAGGACTTATTGATGAAGATCAAAGACTACAGCCTTCAGTATGGATTACATTTCAACATAAAGAAAACAAAAATCCTCTCAAATGGACCATGATAAATGGAGAAATTTTGAAGTTGTCAAGGATTTCATTTTACTTGGATCCACAATCAAAGCCCATGGGAAGCAGCATTCAAGAAATTAAAAGACGAATTGTATTGGGTAAATCTGCTGCAAAAGACCTCTTTAAAAGTGTTAAAAAGCAAAGATGTCACTTTGAGGACTAAAGTGCCCCTTACTGGATACTTACGGTGTTTTCAATCGCCTCATATGCATGTGAAAGCTGGATAATGAATAAGGAAGACCAAAGAAAAATTGATGCCTTTGAATTATGGCATTGACAAAGAATACTGAATACACTGTGGACTGCCAGAAGTCCAGCCAGAATGCTGCTTAGAAGCAAGGATGGTGAGCCTTCATCTCACATACTTTGGACATGTTATCAGGAGGGACCAGTCCCTGAAGAAGGGCATCATGCTTGGTAAGGTAGAGGGTTAGTGAAAAAGAGGAAAACCCTCAAGGAAGTGGATTGACACAGTGGCTGCAATAATGGGGTTAAGCATGGTGATTCTGAGGATGCTCAATGACCAGGCAGCGTTCCGTTCTGTTGTACATAGGGTTGCTATGAGTTGGAGCCGACTCGATGGCACCTATCAACAACATATTACTGATAATTTCAGCTTATAGAACAGCTAGATATGAACTTGGAAGTGCCAAACTTAAATTTGAAATAGTTTGAAATTTTTTTTATATGTTTTACTCAAGGCTCTCTTGATAGAATATTATTACCTTGCTTTAGAAGAGTAGGTTTATTCAAATTACATTTTTAAATTAAATATACACAATTTTATTATTGTCGTTGTGTGCTGTCGAGTCTATTCCAACTCATAGTGACCCTATATGATAGAAAAGAACTGCCCCATAGAGTTTTCTAGGCTGCAATCTTTAAGCAAGAAGATCACCATGTCTTTTTCTCCTGCAGAGTGGCTATTGGGTTAGAAAGGCAGAGCATTCAGTTAACAACTGAATGCTTAAGTATATACAACATATAAATAATTTAGCATTCACTCACTCTTTTTCTTTTAAATGAAGCTACTCTTAATGTTCTATGAGGGTAGACTCAAGCTGTTTCAAAGTACCAGCCGTATCACTGGAGTAAAAATACAAATTTTCATGTAATTTATATTAGTGGAAAATATGGAAGTCATATTCAAGATTGGTTATACCCTTTGTTTGTGTATATTTATGTAGGCAGAATGTGTGTATCTATACATATACATGTATCTGAATAAACTTAACTTTTTATATTTTAATACATTTTGCATTCTCATTCATTATATATTTATGTATACGTATATATATATACATATATATAATTTTATTGTGTCCTTAATCTTCAAGAGCAATTAGAAAATTAATAATTCTGTTCTAGCTGGAATTTCTGTACTTCAAACAATAATTACATTTTCATTCCCTTAAGAATATTTAGAATTTTCAAATATCACATCTTACTTCCCCAATAGTCTGAGCCTTCTCAATGTAGAATAGTAAAACAAATGAAAACAAAAACAATTTAAATCAGTAAATGTTTATTGGATACTTACTGTGGTAAAGATCCTGTGTTGGCCAAAGTCTGTAAAGATGAGTAAAACATAGCCTCTACTTTCAAATGACATATACCCAATAGTGTGAGAAGGAAAGATACAATAAACATACAAACTACTATAATGCAAATGAGAATATAATGAATATTAGAAAATACATAATAGGAAGGAACAAAATCAATCATTTGTCTCGAAGAAAAAGATCTGTATTAAAGAATATGTAGGAGGTACATTAATATAGCTAAACAAAGTCCATTTTACAATATATCATAAAAATTTACCTAGAAGTCAACTAAAAGTAAGACAAATATGGATTGTAAATTACAGAAACGTTGTGTTAAAAAATCTTAAGTGCTATTTAGATTTTATTTCCTACTTAACATTGCTGAGGACATAATGAGCGGTAAAGTAAGATTTCCTCAGCTGGTGATGTAATGCACTTTAGCTTATGCTTGTTTCTTAACTCAAACTCTCATCTGATCTTAATCCTATAACTTGAAACCGTTTTCAGTAAATTCCAATTTGCCGCCTGAGGCAATTGCAGTTCAATTAATGTCATTGACAGCGAGGCAACCTCATGGCAGTGCTGGCCATGGTGTAGCGAGAATTGCAGTCAAATTACAGGTCCTTTAGCAATTACATCACTGAATAAGAATTTTATTAGTCAATTAGCATTGTTTCCTGTGCCCTTTACGACACATGACAGAAAGCCCTTTTAGTGGAATGGTAAACAACATGAAGAGGCAAACTGTTTTAGCTCCTGGCAGGTTCTGCTCGATTGTTTGTCTGTTCCCATGGGGTGTTCTTTTAAGTGTTTGTTAGAGTTGAAAGTGTAGCAAGAAGAAAACGGCACTTTAACAATAGTAATCACCTCGTCTGCTTCTCTTTGAGGACTACAGCCTCACACTATACAGCTTTTAGGAATCTGTTCCTTAGGAAGTGAACCTGGCACAGAACAGAGGCATCATATCTGTTTGCTTTACTAACAAGCTACAGTATATTTTAACAGGTTAAGTCAGAATCTTTAGACTTGTCAACTACAAAGGTAACCTTTAACCTATTAACTGGAGAATATAATATGGAACTTGTTAAGAGGGAATAAATTCTGCCTTGGACTATTATAAAGCCTCTTTCCAAACATAGCTGTACTTTTCTGGTTCATTTATTTGTATGTTCAACAGCCCTTCTTTCAAAAATCAATTAGTCTACTGGTATCTTAGGGGCTTTCAAATGTTTAGATGAATTAACTTAAATATCCAAATAAAAATGTGAAATTTCCTAATAAATATATGTGGGGCATACATCATAGCAAAATCATTTAAGGCTCTCAACTAAGTAAAAAGCCAATGTCTTGCATAAACATATGTGGAAGCAGCATGGCATAGTAGAAAGACCCTTGGGTTGGAAACCATAGTGTTCCTGGTCTGCCATTTATAATCATGCCAACTTTGTCAGAGAATCTTTTTTCCCAGTTACCGTATTTATAAGGAGGGAATAAAAATAAGAATTATCAATTACAATGTGTTTTATGGTGGTTAAAAGCAAGCACTTTGGAATCAGATAGTCTAGACTAAAATCCCATTTACTAGATATGCAAATCCTGGCAAATTATTTAACATCCCTGAGCCTTGATGTCCCTATTTCTAAAGTGTGTATAATAATGACAACCTCATAACATTATTGTGAGCATTTACTGTATTCATATATGTGAAGTGTTCAGCAGAGACAAGTATGCAATAAATTGTGGTTATTATTATCTAGTTTTAACTCTTATTACTACTGCTACTATGCCAGTATGTTATTTCTGCTCTTTAGATATCTTTACATCCATAATCATTGCTATCAGTTTACAATATGAGATAATGTGAAGAGAGGAGCATAAGAAAGAATTACAAATTGCATACTATAATATTCTTGGAAGAAAAGTCTGGTGATCTACTTCCAAAAATTAGTGAATGGAAACCTTATAGATCACAGCAGAACATCATCTGACTTGCTTGCTTTGGTTACGTAACCAGGAGAGATCAGTGGCTAGAGGAGATCATCTTGGTGCAGTACAGGGCCAAGGAGGGTATGGAAGACCTTCAGTGAGATGGGTTAGCGCAATGGACGACAATGGACTCGAACATGCTGCACGTAAGGTTTCCGTGAGTCGACTCTGTGGCAATTAAGAGCAACTACTGCTAATGCTACTGTTACCACTATTTCTATCACTAGAACTGCTACTAATGAGGTGTTTCAGTTTTTCAAATTCTTTTTGGTTTTACTAAAACGATGGATGTTAACCTATGAAATACACTCACATTCTGGTAACAGACGCATATTCTATTTTTTACATCTCTTAGAATCCATAATCACTGATATTAATTTGGAATATAAAATAAGGAGAGGAGCATAAGAAGGCATTGTAAATTACATGTTATAATACTCTTGGAATGAGTGAAAGAATCTTTGGAATTCTTACTTGGAAGTTCATGATTTAAAAAAACTAAGATTTGGGTAATAAAATATAATAATTCCAAAAATTCAGAATGCACATTTTTAAGGGTCATATTTTACATTTATTGTATAAAATGAAAAATGCAAATAAAGGAGACTATTACAAATTTTTTTTTAAGAAAGAACAAGGAAAAGATGAATTTCCATGATACTTTAAACATACTGCACAAATTGAACTCAATCTCTTTTAATTTATGCATGTATGGTACCATTAAAAGATAATTAATACTCATAATTATTATCCTGGAAAACTGCATGATTGTGGAGTTTTTTCTGAAACATGGAGAGAATATTAAATTGTGTTCAATATAATTGTAATATTATGTTTTATTGTATTCTCATTCTTTGAAGATCGATAATCCAACTCCTCAAACGCAATTGTTATTTTCAATTAACAAAAATATCCAATTAATCCATTTCTATATAAATCATAA
This sequence comes from Trichechus manatus latirostris, assembly GCF_000243295.1. Taxonomy (NCBI): domain Eukaryota; kingdom Metazoa; phylum Chordata; class Mammalia; order Sirenia; family Trichechidae; genus Trichechus; species Trichechus manatus. The sequence continues at coordinate 2,261,293 of NW_004444025.1, forward strand.
TGTTTTGCACTCTGAACTCATACTTAAAGTGTATGAGACCAACTTCTGACTAATCAAATCATATTTGATTTTCATTAATGCTATATATTTTATATTATAGCCACAACATACATTCATTTATACAAGAAGCACTTGTTAAATATTTGACAGATTACAAATGTAATTCTGGACAGATAATAAAATAAAATTAATCTACTAGCTAGTGGGTCTCAACTAGGGAAGGATATCCTTTGATGGAGGAGATATGGGGAGAGTGAATCATAATTCAAGAATAGAAAAGAATGGATAGTTGGAAAATACTGCACCACTTTGTCCCATTACCTAAACTTCAGTCTTAATATTTAGGGCCTTTAAAAGGCGTGGCTCAGTGGTTAAGAGCTACGGCTGCTAACCAAAAGGTCAGCAGTTTGAATCCACCAGGTGCTCCTTGGAAATCCTATGGAACTTTCTACTCTGTCCTATAGGGTCTCTATGAATCAGAATCAACCCCACTGCAATGAATTGGTTTTGGTTTTCGGTTAAAAGGCCTTTAAAATAAAAAATTCTCAGTGAAAATATATACACACAAAACATACATCTATTCAACAATTTCTACATACACAATTCAGTGACATTGGTTACATTCTTCACATTGTGTCATCATTTTTGCTATCTCTATCCAAATTATTTCACTCCCATGGACTTAGATTCACTGTCCCTTAAACTTAACATCTGGGGTTTAGAGTTACTGTTGTCAATTTTATCTCATACAGATAATTCTTTTAAAGAGTGCAACGCTCAAGGTAAACATTTTTTACTAATTGAGCTAAATTGTTTCTTGATTTAAAGATGACTTCAGGAGACAGTATAGGTTCAAGGTTTAAAGTTCCAGAGGTTCTGCTAGTCTCAATGACTCCAGTAAGTATGGATTCTATACAAATTTGAAATTCTGTTCCACATTTTCCCCTATTGATTCCTTGATCCAAGTGTTCAGTAATGGTAGCTGGGCACCATCCAGTTCTTCTGGTCTCATGGCAAAGGAGGCACTTACATTTGTAGTCCAATTCCCTCTTCTATTCTTGAGTCTCCTTCTTCCTTTACTGTTCCAGGCAAATAGGGCCCAATTTTTGTATTTTGGGTGGCCTCCTGCAAGCGTTTTAGACCCCAGGTACTACTCACCAAACTAGGAGATAGGACAAAAACTCAACCACTCCCTCCTCTGCAAGGTATTCTCATAAACATGCTATGCTAATTTTTTTTTTTTTTTTACAACAACATGTAAAAAAAAATTGGCATATCAGCACTTATGAAAATACCTCATGGATGGGAGGGAGCAGTTGGCAAACAAATGTAGAAGACATGCGTTGTTTTCGTAAACATACGGTAGGCCAATTGACTGAATTGTCCCATGAAATCATGACCCTAAGCCACTGAACCAAGAAAACTAATCCTATCAGGTGTTTATACTAAGTAGTATCAACAGCTGCACCTTTTGTTTTGGTTTTGTTCTTGCTGTAAAATAATGTATAACACAATATTTGCCATTTTGTCCTTTTTCTGGTGTACCGCTTACAGTTATCAGTTACATTAGTCAAATTGTGTAACCATTGCCCTTAATCAATGTTCCCACCACCATAGAAAAAATCTCACTACTTCCCAGAGAGTTCTTCCCTCTGTCCCTCCCGCCTCCCACCCCTGGTAACCACTAACACCTATTGGTCTCTGTATATTTACCTGTTCTTTTTACAAAAGGCCATTTGAAGCCTTCAAATGTTTCTTTTTTTCAAAGGAAAACTTAGATGAACTAACTTTTAGATGCACTCTGTATGACAATTAATGAATAATGAGGCCAACACCAAAAGATATGAGAGGATTGTTAATGAAGGATTTCATTAAAAAATGTATTTGGTATCCTCACAAATTTGAACTCTGCCAGAAGAGAAGCTGCAATTTAATTACTTCATGTAAAGAGTATCCCAAAATAACCGAGATGGATCATTTTACCTGTACAATTGAAAGTGTTCTTGTAATTTGAACTAATGTTATGATAGCTTCTTAATATCTTTTAGGGAGGTCAGTGTGTATGTTTTTTTCATATAGACAGAGTATGTTTATTTCCCTGATTTGTTTTGTAGTCTACCTGTTGAGATTAAGATGGGGTAGGAGAATATATAGACAGGCTACTAACCAAAAGGTTGGAGGTTTGAGTTGACTCAAAGGAGCCTCAGAAGAAAGGCCTGGTGATCTACTTTCGAGAAATCAGCCATTTAAACCGTATGGAGTACAGTTATACTCTGACATACATGGGGCATGAGTAGGAATTGACTCAAAGGCAACTGTTTTATTTGTGAATATATGTAAAGATATGTATAACCATATAGACATAAACCAAAAAATCCAAACCCGTTGCCATCGAGTCAATTCCGACTCAGAACGCCCCTATATATATACACACGTATTATGTACACACATATAATATATATACATACACATGCACACATATATATAGTATAATAATATTCATTGGTGTTTTATTTGTAACTAAGACATACTGTGTTTTTGCCCTTTTTGAAGTCCTACAGGGACTTCTCTTTTATGTATATGTGGAGCAGTTTCACATTAAGATTGCTTTAGAAGCTCTTTGAGAGAATGCCTATTTAATGATGGAATAAAATAACTGTGTGCTAATTGATATGAACCAGATGGCCCACAGGGAAAAACTTATTCTCAGCAGATTGTTCCATTTATTTATTTGTGGTTTTGTTCATTTAAAAATACTCCCTCTCTTGTATATACCCAGGGCTCATTCATCCCCACCTCATAAACTGGACGACACCCTCCCCCACTCCATCATTCCATACATTAAGAACTCCTTCTGCTTCCCACACGAGAAACAGTCCCGGAAGGAGACACAGCCACTTGCCTCCTGACTCACCTCGTCTAGTATTTTGAACGAACACAGAATTCAGCCTAAATCTAACTTCTTCCACATGGGCCAGCTCATTCCTGTGCTCCAAGGGGTTTTTGGGACCTGCAGCCTAGCCTATCTTCTTAGGATATCCTACCCTGGTATTTATTCATGACTCGCCGTTCTTGATCTCAGCCCCAAATCCCAGCTCCTCTTGTCCATTCATGCTTCCACTCCTGTGACCCAATCCTCCTCTAGCTCCCATCTTTCTGTTTGCTTTTCTCTATGCCCTCTGGAATGCTTATGCAATATAAATAAAATCTTCACATGCTTAATATTTCTGTGTTCCATTCCTGTGCTTAAACAGGCCTCTCCAGAGAACTGTTTAAGTTGCATGTCAAACTTTGAAATAAATATGGAATTGTATCTATTTCAAGTGGCCCGGGCTTATTTTCCCTCACCATGTGTGAGGTATGGGGATAGAATCAGCATTTTCTTGCTCCCTAAAAATGCTCCCAGATCATTCTCTACCTTATGCAAAACCCCTTTCTTTTGAGGTTTGAACTGTCTTCATATATTATGCTTTTAAACTTGTGTGTGTGATGGGTGGGAGTGGAAAAAAGTAGAAAAATGGTAAAGGAAAGATAATAATTACCATATTCTAATAGAGAGAATTGAATCACTTTAACTTTTAGGCATATTTACTTTGAATTTTGTTCATTATTATTCTTTTTCATCAGTAAGTTTTATCACTGTATTTATGAATGCATTGTCTTATTTTTTTAAAAATTATAACCTTATAGATAAAACTGAAATCATCACCTCCAATCTCTTACCTTGATATCCTACACTCATACCTATAGGCATCCATAATTATCAGTTTCTTTTTTTTTCAAAGAAAAAAAATACAAACATTAATGTTTTAAAATTTGCATAAGTGATATCGAAGTCTATATATAACTCCTATCATTAGGTTTTTTTGAGAGCTAATCACATAGATATCCAGATTACCCCATCAAAGGTATGTATCATACTTTATCTCTTTAAAAATATTTATGTTGTTTCAGAATTTTGGTTATTTTCATTTGAATTTTTTAATTATTTCGAACATCTATGTATATACGCCCTAGTACTTATCTGGGAGCAATTCTATATAGTAGATACCTACAGGTAGTATCCCTCTATTGAAAACATGCATATTATCAATTTTAAAAACATTTAATTCATGCCACAAAGTAATTACATGGATTCACACTCGCATCAAGATTGTATGAGAGAACTCATTGCCCACCTTCTATCCAACAAGTGATACAGTTAGAATTTAACATTTAGAAATTTTGCCAAGCTGAAATGCTGAAAATACTCATTGCTTCAATTTGTAACTATGGAGATGATTATATTGTTTTCTCCTTCAATCTATTTCGTTAGCTACTGTGTTAAAAGATTTTATAACTTGGAATAATACCCATATTCCTGGCATAAGCTGTATTTGTTCATGATGCACTACTTTTAACATACTCCTTAATATTTAAAAGAGTCTTTTAAAAAGTCCATTGAAATTGCTATACCTGTATTTTAAGTGAGGTTGGTAATAATACCACTCCCTTGTGTCATCCTTGTCCTGTTTACGGATCATGGTTGCGCTAGTCTCATACAAGAAATTGGATAACTTTGTATTTTTTACACACTGTGGAAGAAATGATATAAACCTGGAGTTAACAGCTCGTCGAATTTTCTGGAACTCCTCTAAAATGGCTCTGAGCCTTGTGCCGTTGAGGGTTAATTGGGGCACATCTGTGATTCTGAGCTGATTTAAAAAATAAAAAATAAAATATTGGCCTATTTAGGCTTTTCCCGTTCGGGGCCAATTTTAATAATTTAAATATCGTTCTAGAAATTATCCATTTCATCTAAACTTTTAGGGTATAAAATAATGTCTTGCGGCATCTAAAATCTCTGTTAAAAGTTAAGTGACTTTTTACCTTAATAATATGTATTTGTCTTCTATTTTCTTAATCATACCTGTAGAGGTTTTCTTTTTCATTAGTCTTATCAAAGAACCAGGTTTTTTTTGCGTGTGTGTGATCAACTCTATTAGATCTGGTGTGTGGATCCTAATTCATTCATTTCCCCTTATATCTTTACTATTCTCTTTTTTCTATTTTACTTTGGGTTTATTTTGTTATTCTTTCTTTAACTTCTTGACTTGAGTACTTAATTCATAAATATATTTAAGACTATTAGCTATTGTTTAAGTACTATTGCATGCCACAACTTTTATATGTATATATATATAAGTTAGAAATTATTTGTGAACTTAATTTTTAATTATTATGCAGCCTAGATTTATTTCAGCATGTGATTTTTAGTATAAAAATTAATGGGATTTTTGGGTATCATTTTCTTCTTGATATCTAACTTTTACCTATCATTTTGTTATTGATTTCTTATTTTACTACATGTGATTAACAAATTTTTAAAATTTTCGAGTTTGTACTTTTCTCCTCATAGGTCTGTTAGATTTGACTCTAGAAGAAGAAGAACATGGCATCAGGATTGGAGGAAGTCTCATTAACAACCGGTGATATACAGATGACACAACCTTGCTTGCTGAAAGTGAAGAACTCTTATTGATGAAAATCAAAGACTACAGCCTTCAGTATGAATTACACCTCAACATAAAGAAAATAAAATTCTCACAACTGGACCAATAAGCAACATCAGGATAAACGGAGAAAATATTGAAGTTGTCAGAGATTGCATTTTATTTAGATCCACAATCAATACCCATGGAAGCAGTAGTCAAGAAAACAAAACGCATTGCATTGGGCAAATCTGCTGCAATAGACCTCTTTAAAGTTAAAAAGCAAAGATGTCACTTTGAGGACTAAAGTGTACCTGACCCAAGCCATGGTATTTTCAATCACCTCATATGCATGCAAAAACTGGACAATGATTAAGGAGGACCGAAGAATTGATGCATTTGAAATACGGTGTTTGCATAGAATATTAAATATATCATGGACCGCCAGAAGAACACACAAGTCTGTCTCGGAAGAAGTACAGCCAGAGTGCTCCTTGGAAGTGAGAATGGCAAGATTTGGTCTCAAGTATTTTGGACACGTTATCAGGAGGGACCAGTCCCTGGAGAAGGATATCATGCTTGATAAGTTAGAGGGCCATCGAAAAACAGGAAGACCCTGGACAAAATGGATTGACATAGTGGCTGCAACAATGTGCTCAAGCGCAGCAATGATCGTGAGGATGGTGCAGGACAGGCAGTGTTTTGTTCTGTTGTACACGGGGCCGCTATGAGTCAGAATGGTCTCAACAGCACCTAACAACAACAGCAATGTTAATATTGTCACGTAACTTTCTCTTTGTTGCAATTTTCATCTTTTTGGTGCTATTTTACATTAGATAAGTCCCTTGTGAACTGCATATGACTACGCCTTATGAGTTTTTGAAATATAACTTGAAGTTTGGCCTAATCGTGAGAGAACACTAGACAAAATGAAAATGAGGGACATTCTAGAAAAGATTTAACCAATAATCTTCGAAAGTGTCCAGTTATGACAAACAAGGAAACTGGCATTGATAGGAGACTAAGAAGACATGGTGACTAAATACAACATTGTATCCTGGATGGGCTCCTGGAATAGATAAAGGCCACTAGTGGAAGTCAAAATAAGTCTCTAATTCAGCTAATAGTATTATACTAATTTCTTAGTTTTGATACATGTATCATAGTTATGTAAGATGCAACTCTAGGAGAATTTGAGAAAATGGTATACAAGAGTATACAAGAACTCTTTGTATTTGTAACTCTTCTGTAAATAAAAAAAATCAAAATAAAAAGCATAAAAATATAATCCAAGTGTCTCTGTTAAAAGGTGTGTTTAACTCGTTTATATTTACTGTTTTTAGTGATATATTTGAACTTATTTCTGTCATTTTATGTAGGATTTTCTTACCATTCTCTCTCTCTCTTCTGCCCTCTTGTTTTGATCAAGTTTGCTTGATTCTATTTTTTTCTCTCCTGGATAGAAATGTATATATTTAATTATTTTTACATAAAATTTTTAACACATGTATTTTAATTTTTTTCTACAGTGTTTAAAAATATTTAATATCTCTATTCATTCTCCAAACAGGATAAAAACATTAACAAGTATTTCCTTCTTTGATATTTCTGCCTTTCCCAGTCCTACATTTGTTTATATATATTTGTCTGAAATTTTAATTCTAGATTACTACTAAATTCGTAAACATTTATTGTTTAACTCCACACTTGCTTAGATTTGTCAGTCTACTTACTGATTTATTTGCTTATCCTTTCCCTTATGTCCTACTCTTGCCTCCTTTTTTATTGTTATATTATTGTTGGAATATATTACTTCGAAGTTTTTCAGCAAGTTGCTATGGTTGTGGTAAACTTTATGAGTTTATGTCTGTATGAAATGTCTACATTTCTCCCTTATTCTGACTTAGCCAAGTACAGTATCTTAAAGTTATTTTCCCTGTAATATTTTTGTTGACATGTCTTATATCAATCCAATTTTTTTTTTCCTTTTCTCACATATTCTTTTTTTTCTTTATATTCTAAATTTTCACTAGGTGCCTTTTTTCCCTTTCTTTCTTTATTCTTTTTTTCTTTTGGTTAGTCCTTCTCAGCAGTTAGGAGCTTTCTAAATCTGAGGGCTGCTGTTTTTCCTTAATCTGGGAAAATGTATAGTTATTTTCTTTTCAGTTATAGTCTTGCTATCATTTTAACTACTTGTGATGGTTAAAGTTATGTGTCAACTTAGCTAGGCCATGAATCTCAGTGGTTTGGCAGATATTATATAATCATCCTCCGTTCTGTGAACAGATGTGAGCAGCCAATCAGCTGAAAGGGGAGTGTCCTTGCGGGTGTGGCCTGCATCCAATATATACAAATGTTCTGGCAAAGCTCACCCTCTCTGGATCCTGCATCCCACTTGTCATCGTCTTACCTCTGGTTCTTGGGACGTGAGCCAGCAGGCTGCTGTCTGTCCTGTAGATTTGGGTTCTCCAGCTCCCGCAGGCCTGTGAAACAGCAGCCTGCTGTCTGATATGCTGATTTTGGGTTTGTCAGGCTGTCATGGATTGAACTGTGTCCCCCAAAAGTATCTGCCAATTTAGCTAGGCCATGTTTTCCAGTATTATATGATTGTCTACAATTTTGTCATCTGATATGAGTTCCTTGTGTGTTGTAAATACTATCACTATGATGTTAAGGAGATGGATTAGTGACAGCTATATTGATGAGGTCTACAAGATTAGATAGTGTCTTAAGCCAGTCTCTTTTGAGATATAAAACAGAGAAGTGAGCAGAGAGACAGGGGGACCTCATACCATCAAGAAAGCAGTGCCAGGAGCAGAGTGCGTCCTTTTTACCTGAGGTTCCTGCGCAGAGAAGCTCCTAGTCCAGGGGAAGATGGATGACAGGAATCTTCCTCCAGAGCCGACAGAGAGAGAAAAGCCTTCCTCTGGAGCTGACGCCCTGAATTTGGCCTTGTAGCCTACTAGACCGCAGAGAATAAATTTTTCTTTGTTAAAGCCATCCACTTGTGGTATTTCTGTCAGAGCAGCGCTAGATAACTAAGACAAAGCCCCTGCAGCCATGGTAGTCAGGATAAGCCTCCAGTCTGACACCTGACACACAGATGTGGGACTTGCCAGCTACCACAATTGCGTGAGCCATTTCATTGAAATAAAGCTCTCTCTCTATGCATATGTATGCTTAACTGGTTTTTCTCCTCTAGAGAACTCAGCCTAAGACACTACTCTTTCTTTCTGAAATTCCTATAATCCTCTTAATGTCTTCACTTTTTAAATATTCTGGCATCAGAATTTAATCATATTTTCAATGATATAAGTAATCGCAAAACACTGAAAAGCAGAGGCTCAGGAATTTAAACAAGGTTCCTTTCTTGATGCATAAGGATGTGTATGGGGCCAACTTTTATACATGCAGTCTCTAAGGGAAGTATATGGTCTCATCAGTACACGGACGGAAGCTTGTTTAGTCATGATACATGTCCCTTTTATACTCTAATAATTCTCTAATAATTGCATAGCTATCATTTTTCAGGGAGCCATGGAATCCATATAGTTCAGGTATGTTTACCTTAATTAATTCTCAACAGACCAGGTACATCCTGCTAAAAACATTTCACAGGATGTTTGCCACAAGTATGTTTCTGCAGAGATTTGGTCAGGTCATCTTTCTTTCCTCAATGTTTACCATAAAGGAGAGAATCTATTGTAGGCCTGCTGTTAAACTTTTCCTTCTCAGTTTACATTTTTACACTCTCACTGTAGTCAACATCTCCTTGACACACACTTCTGAGAAACTTTTTATAATTTTTTATGTTTCATTTTCTGGAATATTTTATATTAAATGATAAACCTCCTGTCTAGGCTGGGTTCTTTAAAGAAGCAAAACAAATGAAGCATACATATATATATATATATATAGAGAGAGAGAGAGAGAGAGATTTATCTCAAGGAAATGGCTCATGTGGTTGTAGAGGCTGGCAAGTCCCAAGTCAGTGAATCAAGTGTCAGTCTGGAGTTTTCTCCTGATTCAAGTAGCTGCAAGGGCTAAGGACACCAAGATCAGTAAGTCAGATGGCAGGCTGCTGACTCACAGGCTGTGGAGGCTGACAAATCCCAAGATCTGCAGGTAAGCTGCTAAGTTAAGTCCCAAGAACCAGAGCTCAGATGATGATGAGTAGGATGCTGGATCCAGAGTGAAAGCCTTGCTGGAACATGCATTTATATACTGGAGGCAGGCCACACCCTCAAGGAGACTCACTTTCAACTGTTGGCTGCTCATAGCAGATCTCATCGTGGAGTTGATTACATCATTACATAATTGCCAAACTACATCGTAACTGCCAAATCGGTCAGAATCATGGCCCAGCCAAGCTGACACACAACCTTAACCTTTAGAATCCACCCCTTGTTAACCTGGCACCTGTACAAATCTCCTTAAACCATAAATGTTCTCTAAATAAAGACAATTACAAAGTCATATTTGTGCCTAACATGATACAACTAACATGAGTACAACCCCAAATGCACAAGCCCTGTTTACATCTTATATTTTATCAGTGAAGAAAACAAAAATATTTGATGCGCTTTGTTTTTGGTTGGGTTCTCTAGAGAAACAAAGCCTAAGTGTATAAATATATAGAGAGATTTATATCAAGGAAATGACTCACGCAGTTGTAGAGGCTGTAACATTCCAAGTCTGTGGGTCAGAATAGAAGCCACTCCTGATTCCCGTAGCCGCAGGGGCTGGCAAACCCAAGATCAGCACGTTGGAGAGCAGGGCTATTACTTACTGGCTGTGAAGACCGATGAATCCTAAGATCAGCAGGCAAGACCACAGGTAAGCTGCTAACTCAAGTCCCAAGAACTGGAGGTTAGATGAACAGGAGCCAGCTGCAGGATCCAGAATGAGCAAAACGCCCCCGAACCCTGCCAGAACGTCCACCCACGCTTGATGCAGGCCACACGCCCAAGGAAACTCTCCTTCAACCGACTGGCCACTCACAGCAGATCCCATCATGGGGGTGATCACATATCAAATCTCAGCAGGGAAGTGACTACAAGATCCCATGACTGCCAAAACCCTGAGAATCATTGGCCCAGCCAATCTTAACCATCACACACGTACAAGGAAGAAATACTCATAACAATTACAGTCCTTGTTTCTGCAACTGATCATGTGGTCATAGCTGGCTTTTACAACTACCTTCTTCCACCACCCATTCAATATTCCCTTTACCATTAGCAACCACTTTAGCTGGTCATGGTTCTTTGCCTGGTGAGGTTACCCAAAACTTCATTCCTGAAGGGTCTGGGCCATTAGTAGTCATGTTGGAATTGAGTGGCTGTAGTTTTCTATTGACTTTAATCACAGGGCGTGGTAGTACTAAGAGATGTTCTAAGGGATCTCCTACATTCCAGACATACTCTTCTTTACCTCCATCATGTAATATCAATCCGATTTCCCCTTGGTAATCAGGATCAATCACACCAGACAATACAGTAACTCCCTTCTTTGCCGGTTGATCCAGAGGCATGAGAAGCCCAAAGTGGCCAAGTGACATTCTTAACTTCCAGTTCAATGAAATCAGTGATTTCTTCCTTTGGAACTAATACATTTAGACCTCCCAGAGCATAGGATCATGGGCACAGGAAGCAAAAATTTTGTGAGTGAGTCACTAGGAGTAACAGTGAGTGATCCCATTCCCATTTCCATCCCTTGATTCCTGGACCCATAGATCTTGGCTATGGGAGAAACAGCACCATATATTGGTTTAGATCATATAGAGCTTTCTGGAGAACATTGTCCCAATCCTGCAGGGAACTGCCACCACTCAGGTGCTATAATTGTGCCTTTAGAAGTCCATTCCTTCGATCTATCAAGCCTACTGCTTCAGAATGATGGGGAACATGGTAAGCCCAGTGAATTCCATGAGCATGAGCTCACTGGTGCACTTCATTTTCTGTGGAGTGAGTCCCTTGATCCGAGGCAATGCTGTGTGGGATACCATGATGGTGGATAAGGCATTCTGTAAGTCCACCAACGGTAGTTTTGGCAGAAGCATTGTGTGCAGGGAAGCCAAATCTGTATCCATATTCAGAGTAAGTGTCTATTCCATTAAGAACAAAAAGATGCCCTTTCCATGATGGGAGCAGTCCAATGTAATCAACCTGCCACCAGGTTTCTGGCTGATCACCTCAAGGAATCATGCCATATCAGGGACTCAGTGTTGGTCTCTGCTGGTGGCATACTGGGCACTCAGCAGTGGCTGTAGCCAAGTCAGCCTTGGTGAAAGGAAGTCCATGTTGCTGAGCCCATGCATAACCTCCACTTCTGCCACCATGGCCACTTTGTCCATGAGCCCATTGGGCAATGATGGGAGTGCCTAAGGAAAGATAGTGACTGGTTTCCACAGAATGCATCATCCTACCCACTTGACTGTTAAAATCTTCCTCTGCCAAGAGGTCACCCTTTGGTGAGCATTTACACGAGACACAAATATCTTCACTTTTTTGGCCCATTCAGAGAGGTCTATTCACATACTCAATACTTCCTTGTGTCCAATTTTTCAATCATATCCCTTCCCAGTCCCTGACCATCCAGCCAAACTAATGGCAATTAGTCAGTAGACAATCCCACATCTGGCCATTTCTCCTTCCAAGCAAAGTGAACAGTGAGGGGCACTGCTCGAAGTTCTTGCCATTAGGAGGATTTCCCTTCACCACTGTCCTTCAGGGAGGTCCCAGAAAGAGGTTATAGTGATGCCATTGTCCACTTTCCAGTGGTGCCTGCATATTGCACAGAACTCTCTGTAAACCAGGCACGAGTTTTCTCTTCCTCAGTCAATTGATCATAAGGAACTCCCCATGAGACCATAGGTGCAGACTAGGAGAGGGCATGTAATGTGACAGGAGTGATACCACATACCAAATTAATGCATCTCCTGGTATCTGCTATGCAGCTATTCATCTAGGTAATATCTTTTTTCCATACCTGTTTTGAAGAAACACCAGAAGCAGTATGCCTTCAGCTGGCAAGACCAGCAAAACACCTTCATTGTCCTACCTCAGGGGTATATCAACCCTCCAGCCCTATGTCATAGTTTAGTCCACAGGGACCTAGATCTTCTTTCCCTTCCACAAGACATCACACTAGTCCATTACATTGCAGACATGATGCTGATTGGACGTAGTAAGGAAGAACTGCCAATGACTCTGGATTTACTGGTGAAATATTTGCATACTAAAACCAAAAACCCACTGCTATCTAGTTGATTCCAATTCATAAGGACCCTATAGGAAAGAGTACCAGGAGATGTATTAATTTGCTCAAGCAATGAAGTCACAATTGGAATAGCAGCCGCAGTTGGTGTCACCACCTGGTTATGTTTCCCATGATCCACTGTTGTTCTCCAAGATCCACCATTTTTACACAGGTCAGATAGGTAAGTTGAATGGGGGATGTGGTGAGAATGACCACCCCTGCATTCTTCAAGTCCTTGATGGTGGCAGTAATCTCTACAATCCCTCCAGGAAAGTGGTATGGCTGTTGGTTTACTATTTTCCTAGGTAGGAGCAGTTCTAATGGCTTCCACTTGGCTTTTCCTACCATAATAACCTTTACTCCACTTGTCAGGAATCCAATGTGAGGGCTCTGCCATTTGCTGAGTATATGCATTCCAATTATGCACTCTGGAACTGGGAAATCACCACTACAGGATGGGTTTGGGGACCCACTTGACCCACTGTGAGACTAACCTGAGCTTAGACTCCTTTAATAACCTGACCTCCATACATCCCCACTTTGACCAGTGGGTCACAGTGGCATTTTGGGTCTCCTGGAATTAGTGTCAGTTCAGAGCCTGTATCCAGTAATCCCCTAAGAGTCTGATTATTTCCTTTTCCAGTGAACAATCAGTCTCATAAAAGGCCGTAGATACATTTGGGAAAGACTGGGAGAAAGAGTAATACTATAGATTTTTGGCAGTGTAGTGGAGTCCTTCCTCAAGGAGATCTGGCCTCTCCTACATTCAAGGGGTTGTGGTTCTGTAAACTGGCTCAATTCTGGGACCTGACTGAGGGTCTGTGCCTCTCTTTTCTAGTGATTTGAGTTGGATTGCTGTTTATTGACCTAGAATTCTTCCTCTTGTACAGATCAAGTAAGTGTTTTGTAGATTTCCCATCTATTTACTCTCGGGACCACCATGACTAAGTAGCCAATGCCGTAAGTCCATATGAGGCAGACTATTCTGATCACTGTTTTGATTCTGCTGTCCATTACGGTAACCACGCCCAATTGAGTGCCACCACTTGGCCCCTACTACCACGGGGTCCGATCAGCCCCATTGTAGTTAGGCATCTTAACTCAGTTAGAGCAGCCCCCACTCTCAAATCTGACTTACATAAAACAACAATCATAGCAGTCTTCAAGGATGCTGGGTCTTCCTTCACAGATTTGTTCCTCACCATTGTGGTAAAAGGCATGTCCTCTGGGAACTGTATGTGTTGGTCTGTGGGTCTAACCTGATAAACCCACTCTCATACGCCTATTTCCTTAAGCCTTTGGGTACCTTCTTGTACAGTATACCAAGGGAGGTCTTGTACTTCAACTTGATTTAGTGTAAACCACCACGTATTCCATGCTTCAGTGAACCAATCAAGTAAACTGTTAGAGCCTTTCCTAATCTCTCGGGTTGAAACATTGAGTGAAGAATCTGTGCTTAGTGGGTGCATATCAACAAACTCAGACTGATCCATTTTTATGTTCCTTGCACCATTATTACACACCCTTAATAGCCACTCCCACACACATTCCCCAGGTTTCTGCTTATACATATTAGAAAAGCTGAGCAGTTCTTCTGAGGTGACTGAAACACTCTTCTCATCCATGTGCTATACTCCACTTAGCTCCCCCACTCCTATGCTTCTCTTAAATCTTACCACTTCCACTTCATGAGTGAACTTTACTGAGCTGTTCTCTCCATATGAAATGCTTCTCTGACATACCTAAGTCATGATTAATATTTCTGGCCTTTTATTTATCTGACCCCTTCTGTGGTGGGTGCAGTTTTGATTAACATCCAATAACAAGCCAGCAATTTTCCTTCAAGTAGGCTAGGTTTAGAAGCTCTATTAGGCAGTTTTCAGATCTAAAACTGGAGAGGCCTCTGCTGGATAACCTTATTAAAAATTTGCCAAAAGGCTCAATCTGTGTATATTGTCATTGCAGATACTTCTGATATAATTTCAGCATTTGGGTCCTAGGGGCTTAGTACCACTGTATGTGACATCACTCTCTGCCACTCTGTTAATGCTCGTTTCTGCTCAGAGCCCAATTCAAATTCAGGTTTCTTTCTGGTGAGTTTGCGATTAGAGGCCAAGAGAATTCCTAGATAAGGAGGATGATTTTGCCAAAATCCAGATAGCCCTGTAAGCCAATGAGTTCCTTGCTTATTGGCAGGGTCTGTGAGAAATAACCACTTATTTATTATGATTTTTAGGAATTTCTCAGGAATTCCACAGACCAAGCTGGATTAGAATTGTTCAGTTAGTCTCTGTTGGTCATATGGGTAACCATAGTCGTTAATTCCTCCCAAAATTCCTTCTATGAGGAGAAAATGATCATGACATCCTCAATGTAGGGGGCTAACATTCGTGAGAGTTTTCAAATCCCACTTCTATGTACAATTGAAATGCGCTGGTAAATTAAAATATTCTTGCGACAAAACTGAAAAAGTATACTATATTCCATTCCAGTAGAAGGTAAATTGTTCCTTGATGGATTCCAAGATTGGGATTGAGAAAGAAAGTCTTAGCCTTCTCCCTTCAGCAGTCTCCCTTTTCTTGTTGCACTTCCTATATAGTCTTTACCTTATCAGACAAACTGAATGAATCTGAGGATTCACTGTGTTTAATACTTAATAACCTACTCGTAACTTCAGAAACTGTCTGCCTAGCATATTGCTAAACAGGATTGTTAAAAAGGCAGTTAGTGGGAATCAGATCTTTCATTTTAACCATTTCCTTAATCAAAGCAATGATCTCTTATTGCCCTACTGGATTTTTATATTGCTTACTGTTTACTACTAAGGAGAGCTCAGTCTATTCCAAAGTTTGTGTTTATTGAGGACACTTTAATTTGGACTAAAGGAAGACTTCGGTGATATCCCTTGTGAAAAGTATTCTTATGTCTCATTCACATATAATATCTATTCTGGTTACGCATTGTCGCAGCGGCGATGGTTGTCGGGGCGGTGGAGACAATAACCAATGCCACAACTCTTACAGAGAAGTGGGGCCAGGAGGGTCACTCTGAGGAGTCGAACCCTGGCTTCAGTCCCAGGAGTTTATTTTATAGTCAATACAGCAAGCAGTGAAGCAAACAACAGAACAATGGGCTTTGGGTGAGTAACAATAAGTTTCG
>NW_004444025.1:2277282-2328048 GCF_000243295.1 Trichechus manatus latirostris
ATAAGTTTCGGGCAAGGGAGAAGGAATTCAGGTAAACAAGCGAATCAGTAACAGGACTATAGGTTTGGGAAAACAAGTCGTGCCTAATCTCCTTCTCATTGCTGACAAGTCTCCAACATGTCGTATACAGCATAGAGGCCTGTGGGGGCTGCAGTTGTCAATAGTGCAGCCATGTTTAAATGGCATATATCCCCACAATGCATGTAAGATAATGGAAATGTGGCCACAGAACAATCGATCCAGGGACACTTCCTGGTGTACAGCTTCATCCCTGTCTTGGTTTCCTTCACTCAGCATCTCCATATCCTTCTAGTTTCAAACCTGGGCCTTTCAGAGCACCATCCCTACTCTGGGATTACTGTACTTTGAGAACTGGGCAGGGAGCCTTCAGCATATGAGCTCTGGCATCTTGATCGAGATGTTTTACTTCATTGTTGATCTCTTCCTTCACTGACATATGTTGCTCTCCTGGTTGCTCATATTCATAGATGATTTTGATAAATATGTTTGTAGTTCCTATTTGTGCTTTTCACAGATACCCTTAATCTTTTTCCCAGTTGAGTCCATCCTTAAGCTTTTGTGTGATTTGCTGCTAAAAGATTATTCCTGAGATTTTCTTCAGAGAATGGATCTTCAACACTGGTACGGTATGGAGAGCTGGAAGTGCCTTACCTTTACACTTCCTCCTAACTCAGGGAGCCTGAAGCCAGTGATTGGCTTTATGGGATAGCAGAAGCCCAAACCCTTTACTCCAAGGTGAATTTATGTTCCAGGGCTCCCCAAGGGATCAGGCTGAATCTGAGACTTCACCTGAAATTCCATCTTTCCTTGGCTCATTTCCCTTTCCTATCTTGCTTCTCACACTTCCTTACTTGTTTCTTCTGGGAGTATGTTATAGATTGAATTGTGTCCCCCAAAAACATATGTTGAAGTTCTAGCCCTGATACCTGTGAATATGTCTTTTTTTTGGAAATAGGTCTTTGAAGATGTTATCAGTTGACATCAGGCCACACTAGAACAGGATGGTTCCTAGTCTAATCTGAGTGATTCCTTATAAAAGAGGAGGAGAGACACAGAGAGAACCATACAGGGTAGATGGTCATCTGAAGACAGAGGTAGGGATTGAAGTGATGTATTTATATGCCAAGGAATGCCAAGAATTGTTGGCTGTCCACAGAAGCTAGGAGAGAGGCATGGAACAGATTCTTCCTCAGAGTCTTCAGAAGGAATCAGCATTACCGACACCCTTATTGTGGATTTCTAGCCTCTAGAGCTGTGAGACAATACGATTCTGTTCTTATAAGAAACCCACTGTGTGGTACTTTATTATGGCACTCCTAGGAAACTAACACAGCATGCTTAATAAATCACTTGCATTGGAATCTTTGGCTCAGGAAGACTGAATGTATCAGAGGATTCACTGTGTTTAATCCTTAACGTCTCACTCTTCCTCACTGGACACTGCAGTGAGAAATTCAGTTTTGTCATATTTTGAGGAACGCTTCCTGTCCTTAGGCCACATATCAAACTGAAGAGTTTCATAATGCCTAGGAAATGGGAGAAAGAACTCTAATCTGCAGTTCATCGGGTTGTTGCCAAGACACTCATTTCCTGAGCCATGGTATCGTTCAGATGTGAGTGGCTCTAACCTTTCATGCCAAGCCTGAGCACAGATTCCTCTGCCCAAATACCAAGGTCACAGCTGTTAGGGATTCTACGTCTCTACAAGTCTCCATATGCTGCCTCATTATAGGTTTTATTGGCTCTCAAATCCTTCCACATTTTTCCATGTCTTTTGAAGAACCCCACACCCCCACCCTCAGTCAAAAAATCAAAACTAAAGCCAAAAAAAAAACCAAAATACTCATCTCTATCCTTAACCTCAAAGAAACTTTTTACAAGCTCAGGCCTTTCCAGTGTTAGTATGCTATTGATTCCAGAACCACACCCGTATATTTATGTAGTTTAATCCAAAGCATCTTATATCTAACCCTAGAGCAAGAAATCCTTCTGCATCTAGGACACAAAGCCCAGCAGAACATTTCCAAAGGAGTGAGTGGGAGAAGGAAAATATTTCTCATCTTTAAGATTCTTCTGTAAGAGGAAGAACAAAACATAAATTATTTATCTCTAAGACTATCTTGCCTCAAACAGTACCAGCACTTCTTGTCACTAAGAAATTCTCTACAATGCATTCAGAGGAAAGGAATGTTAACGGCACATCTGAATTAAGCCCTTGTGTATAGTCTGACAGCGGAATTTTTCTAAAATTAATAATGAATTTTAAGATTGTGTAAATTTATAATTAACTTTTCAAAACTTTAGGTGGTTGGTAAGATTTATTTGAGGTTTCTTTTTCTTATTTCAGTAAGTAGCTTTGATCCGTGGATGTAGTGCAACGTACTACTAGAATTTTTGCTTTAATGTTACCATCCGAATTTTTTTTCTTTTGTTGTCACAATTTTAATGAATTCGTCCATATATAACATGTTGCGGTTGGTAGGTGCCGTCGATCTGGTTCCCACTCCTAGCGACGCTATGGGCAACAGAACGAGACACCGCCCAGCCCTGCACCATTCTCACATTGTTGTTATGCTTGAGCCTACTGTTGCAGCCACTGTGTCAACCCATCGCATAGAGGCTGTTTCTCTTTCTCGCTGACCCTCTAATTACAAAGCAGGATGTCCTTCTCCAGGGACTGGTCCCTCCTGAAAACATGTCCGAAGTACATGAGAAGAAGTCTCTCCATCCTCACTTCTAATGATATATAACACAGGGTGGCAAACATCTGTTACTGGTGGTATACCAGTCAGTACACTGCTATTTTAATGTTGGAAACGAAATAATCAATCGAACACAAAAATAACAGGACAAAAAGAAAAATAAAAGCCTTGCTGTCTTTTATGTAATAAGAAAAATTTGGGTTACTTTAATTTTTAAAAAATATCTGTCCAAACTTTATGCATTTTATTTAGCACAGTCACATAAAAACTTAATTATTGATGCCAAAAGGAGAATGCTGAATAATGTTTGTGGGCTAAAAATTAGCTTATGTAACTCATTAGTATTCTCATACACAAAAATTTTTATGATGCTATAAGACTTTAAAAAATTAGGATTTATTTGAGCCTAATACTACTTTCATCATGTCGAAATTCTCTTAGGTTGTATATGCTGCAGCAAGTGATGTTATTCCAGGGAGTTTACAGCGTTACCGCAGTCTACGCAGTGTTCAAGAAATAGCTTTTTTTTTTTTTTTAAATAATACTTTATTGTGTTTTTGGTGGAAGTTTGCATAATAAATTAGATTTCCATTAGACAATTTCTGTAAAAATCGTTCAGTCACGTTACACTTTTCACAACGTGCTAACATTCTCTTTCACTGTGTTCTGGTTCTTCAGTTTCCAAGATTCTATTTTCCCTGCTCCCCATCATCTCATCTTTGCTTTACAGTAAATGTTGGTATTTTGAGCTCATATAGATCATATAGATTTTTTTAGTACAGCACTGTACTTATGTGTAATATACTTTATTTTGTATGCCATTTTGTTGTTTTGCTGAAAGGTCATCTCAGGATAGTTTCAGTTCAAGTTTTAAAGAATATCTCAGGGTGATAGTCTCAGGGAATCCTCTGGTCTCAAATGGTCCAGTTAGTCTGGTCTTATTTTTTAAGAATTTGAGTTTTGCTCTACATTTTTCTCCCATTCTCTCCAGGACCATCTACTGTGATCCTGGTTAGAACGGTTGGTAGCCAGGCACCATCTAGTTATTCTGGTCTCAAGGTAGATAAGGCCATGGCTTATATAGGCTTTTAGCCTTGTAGACTTCTTTCTTCTCTGAGATTTTGTTTTCCTTCTTACTCTTTTGCTCCTGACGAATAGAGACCAATGGTTGTATCTTAGATGGCCACTCACAAGCTTTTAAGATCCCAAACACTACTCACTGCAATAGGATGTAGAACAAGAACTTTGTGAACTATATTATGCCAATTGACTGATGTCCTAAGGCTTCAAGCCTAGAAAACCAATCTCGTAAGGTGTTTGGTTATCTCTGAGGAGTGTCTTTAGTTGTGTCTTCTATGAATATACGTGCCTGCACACTCATACCTGTACTTACACATATGTATATAGATCTATCTGTGCACACATACCTATAAACCTATACCTACCCATATACCTCTATCCAATACACATATATGACAATACACTCTTTTTTTGGCCTTTGTCGGGGTTGCTGCCGTATCATATAAGTTGGATTGTTTAGTATGAGCATTCTTTACTCTTGAGCACTTCTCAATGATATCATCTACTTTGGTCAAGCTGTGCTTACTGCACCCACATTTGGTGCCACTTTTCCCATCACCAAAAATAACAAGCATCTGTGATCTGGAATTCGGTTCCACCTTCCCCTGACCCCTCCTTGGTAACCACTAATGAGCACGGGTCTCTATATATATATCTATTCTTGTCTTCTTATAAAAGAGGGATCATACACTATTTGTCCTTATGTGATTGTCCTATTTCATTTAGCATTACATCCTCCAGGTCCATCCATGTTATAATGTGTTTCATGGACTCATTATTGTTATTTATGGTTGCATAGTATACCATTGCATATATACACCACATTTTGCTTATCCATTCATCTGTTGATGGGCAGTTAACGTTGTTTCCATTTTTTTTGCTATTGTGAATAATGCTACAATGAACATAGGTGTGTATATGTCTGTTCATGTCACTTCTGTTAGGTCTCTAGGATATATCTAGGAGTGGGATTGCTAGATCATAGGGTAAGTTCTATTTCTAGTTTTTTGAGGAAGTGCCATGTCATTTTCCATAGGTGCTGTACCATTTCACAGTCCCACCAACAAAGGATAAGGGTTCCAATCTCTCCACATCCTCGCTAGCACATGTTGTTTTCTGTTCTTCTGACAGAGTCATTTTAGCCGAGGTGAGATGGTACCTCGTTGCAGTTTTGATTTGCGTTTTTCTCATGGCTAACGAAGGAGCCTTGGTGGTGCAGCGGTTAAGTGTTTGGCTGCGAACCAAAAGGTTTGTACTTCAAATCGATCAGCCTCTCAGTAGGAGAAAGATGCAGCAGTCTGTTTCAATAAAGATTTACAGCCTTGGAAACCCTATGGGACAGCTGTACTCTGTCTATAGGGTCACTATAAGTCAAAATTTGACTAGACAGCAATAGGTTTTGTTTTGGAATCGTTAAATGATTGTGAGCATCTTTTCAAGTGTTTGTTGGCCTCTTGAATGTCCTGTTTGGTGACGTTTGTGTTCATGTCCTTTACTCATTTGGTAATTGGGTTGTTTGTCTTTTTGTTGTTGAGTTGTTGAAGTTTCCTATAAATTTCAGAGATTAGATCCTTATCAGATATGTCAGTTCTGAAGGTTTATTTCCAAGTCTGTAGGTTCTCTTTTGACTCTTATGATAAATTCTTTGGATAAGCATAAAGTTTTAATTTTTATGAGGCCCCATTTATCTAATTTGTCTTCTGCTTTTTCATACCCTTGCTGTTATGTTGGTTATCCTAATTTTACAAAAGATTAGGTCCCGTATGTTTTCTTCCAGGACCTTTACAGTTTTAGGTTTAACATTTTGATCCATTTTGAGTTAGTTTTTGTGTCTGGTGTTAGGTGTGGGTCTCAATAAATAGCTTTTAAAGTGAAGTGTCTTAGGGTTCTCTAAAGAAACAGAACCAGTAATAAATGAATGAATGAATAAATATATTCACTCCAAGTATTGCATTCACTTATTATTTTACAAGGAACATTTCTTTCTGAAACTTAGGCCATTGAGTCAGTTAACAGTACTGCAGGAATGTGCCTCTTACCGTTGGTCTGGGCAACGTCAGACTGCATATTTATCTGTGGTGGCATAAGGTTATCTAGATCTGAAAAGAGGAAGTGGTGGACATACTTTGATAAGTAGGGAGATCCGATCTGTCTCTCACTAGCTCTCTGGGTCCCAGTCTGTCCCTGCCCTGGGGGGCAGGGAGAGGAGGTCCCGGTGCCCATCTCTGGCTGCCTGTCCCACCGAGTTCGCCTCAGGCAGGGATGGCATAGACCCCCCTGGAGCCTCCCAGGGGCGTGCCCCACCAAAGCCGCTGACCCACTCGGCCTGGGCACCCTGTGAGTGATGCCTGGGCCAGAAGCTGTGGTTTCTCCCACAGCGGTGTCCACCGAGTGGTTTGGGCTGGGGTTCATAGGGCTGGAAGAGTTTAAAACCCATTAGGTGAGATGGGGAAGGCAGGCTGGGAGGAAGGAAGGGAACAGGTGCCCTGGCGGGGCCAGGAGGTGGCCAGCTGGACGGCAAGTGGGTGCCCCAGTGGGCTGTAGGGGCTGGGCCGGCTCTTAGAGATCAGATGTCGATCACGCAGGACAGGCAGCAGAGCCAAAGTTTTTGCGCAGTTCCTAGGTAGGTGTTGGCAAAGTGAGTCCCGGCCTGACATCCAGGTGATCATCCAGCTCACGTCTCTTCTGTATGTAATATGGTGTTCACACAATGTCAAAATCACATAACGTCCTACTTTACAGAACATAACCAGGCCCATAAGCGAGACATACCTGTATTTGCTGTGGGTTGGCGATTTTAGTATGCCTTAAAGATAATTGTCCTTGACAAAAAACAAACAAACAGAAAGCTCCACTTGAATTATCTCTGTTATATTCCACAAAAAAAATACTAGAGGGTAAATTTTTATGGTTCTTCATTGGCTTTGCTGAAAACAAGGCAAATCCTTGGTATATCTAGCTACTAAACTAGGACTGTGTTCTTAATAAAGTTATATCATAAAAAGTCAATTGAGAAGGCCAGACACATTTCTAGCTTTGGTCTATAGGAAAGGCAGCTAGATCCTCTAACGACTGACCTCAGCAGTGCAAACTGAGTTCCTCCAGTTCTCCTCAGACTGTGGATTCAAGGGTACTTTTTAACGATAATATTCAAAATTTCACTGGCTCTTGGTCCCTCCTGCAGAATACAGCATCTTAGCCCCAATACATTCTTCCTCACACTCATGAGAGTCTCTGGAGTTGTCTCCCACGTGTTCACAAATAGACTTCCATGGCTTTTCTGTTTTGGTGCCCTCATCAATATCTCATTTTTATTAAGTCATGTTAGGGCCATATCTTCCCTGCCTCCTGATACAGGTGCCATCTGTGAGAATATCTTTGTACTCTATAAAGTGTTTCTATAGCGGCAAAATGTCAAAGTAGCATAGAATTCCTTGGATCTTCATCGTGACGTAGTCATATTATGATCAAAACAGATTTGGGAGTGAGGATCCAAATTGGGATTGTGTCCAAGCATCTGCCAGAGACCCTTGTGAAATCATTTTCTTTATCATCTTCTTCTCCCCAAATGTTCAATCAGTAGATATGAACCTGAGTCAGACACCATACTGTCCTTCCCTTCTCTTGCTTTCTTCCAGGTACTTTTGCAAGACAGAACAAGCAATCTACCAACCCACCACTGATAATGAAAAACAACCTCTTCCCCATCCTGTATCTGTTATTCAATTCAACTTTTGATGTCTTTCCTAGCAGTTCATCTTATATTCTAACATTTGTCTGAATCTTATCTTAAGCTTAAGAAAGAATTACCATCTTGACCGGTATATTCCATTTCTTTTTGAAATCCACTATCTATCCTTCTCTACCTTGCTTTCTGCCCCAGGAAGCTGACCTGTACAGATTACATAAATGGGATTCCTTCACTCTGACGTTCAGTTGACTTTAACCAATACGAAGCCTAGTTAGGAAGAAGAAAACAGAGTGAAGTAGGGATATTTATTCCCTCTAGCTTCCTTCCTGATAGATCACCTTAGGTGATCTGTGTCCTTCAACCAAAGATTACTGTGTCTTTCAAGATGGCCTCCTCTATGTAGAGACTCCTTCCTTCTGGGTTCAGGTAACTGTTGCCTTTCTCATCCCTTTCAGCCTAAGGAAGTCAACATCTTTGCTCCCAATAACCCTGTGTTATTACACTATCTCTTGTGTTTCACCTCACTCACACACTTTTGTAAGTAAAATCTCCTTGGATCATCCTAATTGAATGTGCCATCTGTTTTCATCTGGGACCCAGACATAGAGTAATTGGGGCTCTAAGTGGCCCTAGAAGTCTTACAATTGGATTTAGGAATTTGGTTGCTCATGTATTTGAGGAGCAAGGGGGATATGGGACCTGGGCAGTCTATGGCAGATGGTGACACCACGATTATGAAAGTGTCCACTGACGGTGGCAGAGAATGGAATGGAACTGGAGGGAAATCAGGAAATCTTGGCACTTAGTTGCTATAACAACTGTAGCGATTTTAAATATTGAAGCGATCCAGTTTCTTCTTTGGAATCTAGAGAAAACAAACAAACAACAACAAAACAAACAAAAAAACATAGAGAATATGAGAACTTAAAACCTGTGAGCATAGAATTAAGAGTGTGCGTGGAGAATCAGAAAGCCTCCTCAAAGCTTTGAATGAGTAACTTTTCTCCTGTAGTTGCATGACATCTATAGCTTAGAGGTAAACCTAACTTCTGATTTTAAGTTAACAGAGTCTGCGGTGCCAATTAAATTCTGTGCCCCACCAGGCCTCTAATACAAGGGTCCTGGTGGGGCTGGAGTAGAATCTTTTATAGAATTAGGACATTTGGATAGACTTGGATGAGGACGAGAGCTTTGAAACTTGAAATTCCCCAAAACTCACTCTGCAAGCAGAGGCAAATATTTCAAATCTCTGGGGGAATCATCCCAAATCTGAAAAATAAATAAATGAATGACCACACCTGGAACAGTTGCCCCCAAACTGAAGCTAAGTCTTCTCCATCCCAACTTTGTCTCCAAGTCCATAATAAGAGTTATACGAGTTATATGCCAACATATCTTCAAGAGCACTACAATAATTGCTCTGGAGGGGATAGTCTCTATACCGGATATTCTATAGAAATCTAAACTGATACACTTGAATCTGATGATCAGGAAGTAGCAATCCCATTTGATGCCTTATAAAAAAACACACGTGACAGAGGGTGAGAGGTAAACCCCTTGGTTTCAGTGATCTGAGGCTAGTTGTACCTTATATTACCGACCACAAAGAAAGAAGCACAATACTTGGTAGGACTTTTTGGATTTTGCAGGCAATATCTACCACATTTGAGTACGCTTCTCTGACTCATTTATTAGTATTAATCTGTCTGTAAGCCTGTCAGTTGGACACAGAGGGAAAAAATGATCAGCAGTAGGTTCATGCATGCTGTTACTTGAGATTTGAGACTAAGTAAACCCAATGACATTGAAAGTGTTTGGTGAAGACAGAGATGCTATACAGAGGCCTTGGAAAGCTCCAATAAGAGAATCACAGCACAGTAGGATTTGAAGTAAGACTATGTTCCCCTGCGCTGACAGCTCTTTTCCATTTCAAAAGCAGATTCTGGCTTGCCACTGGACCCTGATACATGCTGAGTTTCTGACCATAAGACACCACATGGTTCTAAAACTTGATATTCCAATTCTGAATACACAGGCATTATCTGACCCACTGATTCATAAAATTGGACATGTGCAATAGCATACCATAATAAAAGAAAAATGGTATATACGAGATTGGGTCTTCTCATGTCTAGAAGTTATTAATAAATTGCATGAGCAAATAGCTCAAACTCCCACAGATTTGCTACCCACACCTATTGGGCAAGTCCTTGTTAATTCAGGAGGAAAAAGGTTCCAGCCTGGATTAAAGATGGATATACATGTTATGAGAGCACCAGCTGGAAGTGGCTGGCTTCTGCACAAAACCTCAAGCAAAGGTGGCCCTGAAAGACGTTGGTAAACCTAATGGGAAATACTTTAAGTGGTACATCATGTTTTTCAACTTCATATGAAATGAGAGATGGCCTGAAATCCATAATTATAATAACTTACGGTTAATAGTTAATGGGCTTTCCAGCTGCCAAAGATTGAAAGGAACCAAACTGGAACAAGAAGATCTGAGGGAGAGGTATGTGGATGGGAATAGAGTACGTCAATCAGAGAGCATACATGGTGGAAGAGATTCTCAATAATCATGTGGGCAAGATGACCAATCCTGCGGATGACAGTTAAATTTTTAGCCCCATCACACTACTGTTTTATCGATGAGCCCATATGCAATTATACAGATTGAATAAGTATGGTGAAAGGATACAACCTTGACACACACCTTTCCTGATTTTAAACTATGCAGTATCTCCTGTTTTGTTCGAATGACTGCCTCTTGATCTATGTACAGCTTCCTCCTGAGCACAGTTGAGTGTTCTGGAATTCCCATTCTTTGCAATGTTATCCATAATTTATTATGATCCACACAGTCGAATGCCTTTGCATTGTCAATAAAACACAGCTAAACATCTTTCTGGTGTTCTTGGCTTTCAGTCAAGATCCATCTGACATCAGCCACGATATCCCTCATTCCATATCCTCTTCTGAATCTGGCTTGAATTTCTGACAGTTCTTTGTGGATGTACTGCTGCAACGGCTTTTGAATGATCTTCAGCAAAATTTTATTCATGTGTGATATAATGATATTGTTCTATAATTTCCACTCTGTTTGATCACCTTTCTTTGGAAACGGCATAATTATACATCTCTTCCAGCCAGTTGGCCAGGTAGCTGTCTCCACAATTTCTTGGCATAGACCAGTGAGCACCTCCAGAGCTGCATCCATTTGTTGAAGCATCTCAGTTGGTATTCTGTCAATTCCTGGAGCCTTGTTTATCACCAGTGCCTTCATTGCAGCTTGGATTTCTTCCTTCACTACCATTGGTTCTTGATCATATGTTACTTCCTGAAATGATTGAATGTTGACCAATTCTTTTTGATATAGTGACTCTGGATATTCCTTCTATCTTCTTGCTTCTCTTTTGATGCTTTATGCATTATTTAATACTTTCCCCATAGAATCCTTCAGTATCACAACTCAAGGACTTAATTTTTTCTTCAGTTCTTTCAGCTTGAGAAATGCCAAACATGTTCTTCCCTTTGGTCTTCTAACTCCAGGTCTTTGCACATTTCATTATAATACTTTGCTTTGTCTTCTTGGGCTGTCCTTTGAAATTTTCTGTTCAGCTTTTTTACTTTATTGTTCCTTCCATTTGCTTTAGTTACTTTTTGTTCAAGAGCAAGTTTCAGAGTCTCTTCTGACATCTGTTTTGGCCTTTTCTTTCCTTCCTATCTTTTCAATGATCTCTTGATTTCTTCCTGTATGATGTCCTTGATGTCATTCCACAACTCATCTGTTCTTCAGTCATTAGTGTTCAATACATCAAATCGATTCTTAAGATGGTCTCTAAAATCAGGTGGGATATACTCAAAGTCGTACTTTGGGTTTCATGGACTTGTTCTAATTTTCTTCAGCTTCATCTTGAACTTGCATATGAGCAATTGATGATCTGTTCCACATTTGGCCCCTGGCCTTGTACTAGAGAAAACTATAGTAACCCATAAAGACAATAACATCAAGGACTTGGATCCTACAGGGATGAAGGTTTGGGTCACACCTCCAAATGAACAACCCTATTTAACTGAGCTGGTGACTAAAGTGATGTGGAGTGTTTGAAGAGGGTGGTTGTGATTTCTAACATAAGTCTTGTGACCATCTACAGAAGTAGAGACTGTAGCAACTATCCTTTGTGCTATTTATTTATTTTTTAATTTTCTCCCATTTTTTTCCTATCACATTATATGAAAAACACTAGTGGAAGTTTGCTGAATACTTTTGAGTAGGAGCCTGCCCTTCCAAATTCTGCTCTCACCTAGTGAATGAAAGTCGAGTATATTTATTAAAAAAAATTTCTTAACTTTTCAATTTGATATTGTGATTATGTGATTTAATTAAAATACTGTGTAAATTGATAATATGTGAAAAGAGAATTGTTGAAAACTATATTGAATGTTCTGGAAGAGATCAATCATGGAAGTAGATAGTTTTCTTTTTAGTTAAGTGTGTGCAAAACCATTGAAAAATACTTAAAACATAAAGATTGAAAAATATTTAATATTCAGATTGCTTCATAAGTATTCTTAAGTTCCAGTTCCACTTTAAAGAAATTGAAATGGGAAACTATTCAGTAGACTCATACTCAAGGTAATGGCCTTGGTCCCACTTGAAAACACTGGAAAAAGATTGTACATCTATAAGTATTATGTTAAAGTAGAATTTTTAAGGTATGCATGTTTCTCTTCTTCCTTTTTTTTTTTTTTTTTGGTTCTTTTCTTTAACTGACTTTTTCAAGAACGAATAACTACTGTATGAAACAAGACTGGCTGATGATTCTCAAAATTAACTTCTAAATGAAGCCTCTCCCTTGAGCTTTGAACTCAGTCTGAAGTTGTAACACAACATTTCAGCCGGATGTGTCTCACAGACCCTGTAAACTCAACATGCTGAAAATGGAACACATCAGCTTGCCCCCTACATTTACGTTGCTGGGTTTTCCACATGTCTCGGTGAGACTGACATTGTCCTGGGCGCTCAGCATAATACCCTGGGACTCTACTTTGTTTCTCGCTCTTCTTTGCCATTGTCATATACAAACTGACTAACAAGTTCTTTTAAATTTCTATCCTAAATATTTCCTGAAACCAACATTTTTTTTCCCTTATTCTCACTATGACTTCCTTAGTCCAGGCTCTCATCACCCTACACAGGAATACAGCCCCTTATCTAGTTTCCTTACTTTCCATACTTTTCCTCTTAAATAGATTCTCCACACAACCTCCAAAATCTTCTATTTAAAATGCAAATCTTATCAACTCACTTCTCTACTTAATACCTTCAAATGTTTCCCTTTTCCCGTAGGATAAAGTCCACATTTTTATCATGGTCTGACTTATTCCTGCTACTCCTTGCGTCACACTTTCTACTCTAGAAACCTGAACCACTTACAAGTCCAGGACCACACGTACGCCTCTACTGGTGTCACTATATTTCCATGAAGTGTTGTCCTTCACGAGATCCCATCTCTTCACCTGGCTAACTAACCCCTACTTGTCATTTAAGACCCAACTCAGGTACCAACTTTTGCTGGCCCTCCTTTTCCCTGAGCTCTAACATATATTGTACACAATAGATTTTTCATTGCCCTTATCACGTTGTTTTCTTTGCTGCCCTTATCTGTAGTGTAGTCACTTGCTTACTTGAAGTCTGGGACCTTCTTGAGGAAGGCGTCTGTTGTGTACATCTTTGTATCCACTGCGTAAAGCACAGTAGTCCCTAGAATATAGTAGTCCCTTAACAAATGTTTGTTGAATGAAATGATAAATGAAAGGTTACGTGTTCTAGTAAATATTTATTGGTACAGGATTGCTATTAATAGGGGAAATTTTAATTAAAATCCACACCATATAAGCAAAGCCTCTAAACAAACTAAAACGAACACGCTAAGTATTTTTTTTTTCCATTTATGGATTTTCTTTTAAATTCTTAAAAAAGTTATAAAGACCTAGCTTTTTACATCTGTTTTATGATCATATAATTGATTTTATTGAATCAAAGATTTAAAATTTTGCTACCTCAAAAAGAAAAGTGTAATCAATATTGTCCCAGTCTGAATAACTCTGTTTGTTAACACTATATTTTTATCTCAATTAAAGAACTAAAACTCTCGAGAATGAATGTTCCTTTCTAATAGCCCTGAGTAAGTAAATCCCCATGTTTCCCTCTTTTTTTTCTTCTGCTCTGTCCCAGCCAACAGAGTCTCAGGTGTGGAACTTGAGCTCTCACTGCAGGAATTGCTACCTTTGCCGACTTCTGATGAAAGTAGCATGGATGTTCCTTTCTCTTTAATGCTGTGTTGCATCCAAGCCTCTCAGGTGTCCTGCATTTCCACAGGTGAGGGCGGTGGGTAGGTAGAGGGAGGTGACCTCCACTTTGGTCAGACTCCATTGTTAGGAACAATGACACTGACTTTTAGGATACAATTTTGATACTCAAGTCAACTAGAAGTTTGTCCTCAAGTCATTTCAAAATTATCTCACCCCCTAATCCCTGCAGTGACTTTATGAAAAGCTTTTTTGTACTGGAACACAACTTAAATCTCTGCACAATGGGTAGCCATATTTAAAAATTCTTAAACATTTCAAAGCAGATTTACAAATAAGTTAATTTTTTGCTAAATTAAAACAAAGATGAATTAAAGGGGAAATGATCTTTTTTTACATAAAATACTTATTTCTAGCCTTAATGTTAAAAATTATCTTCATTATTTAAACACACATACACGCACAACAAAGCAACAATCAACTAACCAAACAAATAACGAGGGAGATGATGTTATTTTATTCCTTCTATTTTTAACTGTAATTTATCAACCTTGTTTCAGAAACAGTACTGATGTTTTAGATAATTGCCAACATTGAACAGCAGAGGGCAGAAAACAGTAAATTCTGTTGTTGGAGTACGCTACTCTCCTCAACTGTAGTCCTAGGAGTTTTGAATTATCAAAACTGACTTTATTACTGATCAATATATCAACATATATGTATATATGTACACATATACATGTATAGATACATACACACACACACACACATATATATATATATTCTTGAACAGAAGGTTTCAAAGTGTTAAAAACAGAGTTATGGACACACACAAAAATAAATTCCAGGACTATTCCATTTATTTGTATAACCCATTTACTTTAGCTAATTTAAATTTATTACACACAAATTGACAGTTTTCTATGCTTGAGAAATACATGCTATTTAAACATTATATTGAATTTGAAAAGTTGTATGGATGATAACATTAATACAAAGATGTTATTATTGCAGGCGGTAAGTATTCAGGTGTGTAAAAGGTACACACACAACTAGTTCGTGAAAAACAATTACTAGAGTATCAAATGAACCGCAAGTAGTGTCTGCTACAATTTTGATTTCCATCTTATACAATAAAATTGGTCACTAGACAGTAACATTTTCCCTGCGTTCTTAAATATCGTTTAGTAGGGGAAAATTCTCAATGATTCAGCAAATTCTTATTTTATATCGTTTGTTTTCATAGAATGTAGCTAAGTCAATTTTGAATTCATCTCTATCTTTGACTTTAAAATCAGTTAAGATAATAATAGTTTTTAGAATCACCTTTGTATTTTTAAATTCACTTTACCTTGACCCACACTCACTAATTCTTTATATTCAAGCTCCTCTCTCTTTCTCTCTCGCTCCTTCTCTCTCTTTTCTTCATTCCAAGTTACTTTGTATAAAATAGAAATTTTCATTGTGGAAAAATTGGATGGATAAAACGAATGACTGAAGAGGTTTTTTTAAAAAAAATTTTATTTTGTTGTGAGCTGTTATTCTTTTTCAATTTAAATTTTTATTTCAAAAAAGACATATTTTCAAATCAATTTTTGTGCCTTATATCACAAATAGTGATTACATAGATAGGATATATTTAATTAGTCTTTATGTTGAAAATTTGAATATACGTATTCATTTATGCCTCTTTTATTTTTATTCTTATTTTTTAGAAGGCTAAATGTATTTTGATTGGGAGGACCTCTTTTATATGTAGTGAGCAGTATTTATTAACAGACTAAAACGAACTCTTGGTGATAAAATTAGGAGGTGTTGTTTTATCTGTAGCATATTAGCTTAGATTACAGGTATTCTCACTTAATTTAGGAATATATGTCAACAGTCAAAAAAGGGAAAGGCCATGTCTGAAAACACATAATTAGAGTATTTGTGAGTCATTGAGGACATCTTCCTCATCCTTCTCAATTTTGAAATGTGGAGATTGAGGCCCAGGGTGATTCAGGGACAAGGAGAAGATAATTCAGGCAACAAGAGGACTGCGGGGTGACATGAACGTGACAAGTGCACAGAAAGGCAGTGTGGCGGACCTACTCTCATGGCATTCTGGAGTACTAGCGGATTCTTCCCTTAATATTGTGGACTCCAAACTCCTGCGTCCTGGAAACAGTCCTTTGCACTCAATCCTCTTTTAGCTCATTGTTTAAATCACAAAAGTCATAAAACTCGGTGAGGAATTTCTGAGGCAGCTGAAGGATTTGCCAGAATAGGTTCCCAGCGATGGGCTTGGCGAGCGGTGTGAAGTGCATAGATTCCACAGGAGGAAGTCTAATCTTCAATCCTCCCCACCAACTCCCTTCCCACAGACTTTTCATCCCTAACCTCATCTTTCTTTCCCAGTGGTGTCAAGCTCACGGTTTCCACATGGTGAGGTAGCTTGCTTTCTTGGCATAGTGATATTTCAAAACTTGTAGCCCAAAGACGACAGGGTATTCAGTTTCTAATGAAATCTCTGGGAAAGACTTTGCAGCTCTGCGGCCTTTGTATCTTTGCTCCTCCCAATCTCTTCTCTCTATTAGCCTTTCCTTGAATCGGAGTCTCTGGCTTTCAATCTGTATAAAGAAAGGCTTCTCAGGAGCCAAGTCTCTACAGCGGGAGGGAGTCTGCAGTGAGGGCTGAGAGAGACCCGCACGCATTGTGGCAGCGAGTCTGCATGACAGCCAGCCGGCATGGAATACATTCTAAAGATGCGACTTCCACTCAAAGCACTTTAACAATGCAATCTTCATCTTCTCCTATCAGGCTTGAACCTTACAGAGAGTGTTGGGTTTTCCTCGGATCCTGGATCTATCACATGAAGCTAAAGTTCACAATTTTGGAACACTTCTTCGATTGGTATGTTGTTTGCTTGTCTGCTTTTTGGCTGAGTCAGGTGAGGTGGATGGCAAGGTCTCTAGGTGGATTCCTAGGTGTGTTTTCTAGAACATGAAAATCAAAATTACTCTTAATACAGCAGGGCCTGGGGAGAGAACAGTCCACGCCAAACGTTTAGCAATTCGGCTTCTCTTGCACAGCAGCCGGAATTCAGCTTTGCTGCATTTGGTTCAGGGCCTGAGCATCTGGAGGCAGGAGCAGCAGCGGTACAAAAGTAGCGCCTTAGAGGAGCGAGGCGCTGTCCTCGGTGCTGAAAGGCAGAGGGGGTCGGTGGGCGTGGCGGCTCCCGAGACCGACCGTTTCTTACGGGGACAGCGGCTGCGGGTTCCGAGACGCGCGCGCCCCGCAGCCAGAGCGGTGCGGGGAGCCGGCCACGGGCCGGGGGAGGGGTGAGCGCGCGAGCCCGCCGCCAGCCGCGAGTCGCGCACGCGCGCCGGGGACTGCCTGCCCCTCTCTGTGACTTGCCTCTGTGTGTGCGTGTGAGTGTGTGTGCGCGCGCGCGCGCGCGTGTATGAGAGAGAGAGAGGAGAGGGGAAGAGACTGCGAGAGAGGGTGAGTGTGTGTGAGTGCATGGGAGGGTGCTGAATATTCCGAGACACTGGGACCACAGCGGCCACACGGCTGAAAACTGCATCCAGCCAGTCCTCCGGACTTCGGGAGCGGGGACAGGGCGCAGGGCAGCAGCCACCAGCAGGACCTGGGAAATAAGGCTTTTTCTGCTTGCACTCCAGGTTTTTAGCAGCTTGGTGCTAAATTGTTCTCTCAAAATGCAGAGGATCTAATTTGCTGAGGAAAACGGCTGAAGAAGGAAGAGGAGGAAAAAGGAAACAAGGGTATTTTGTGGATGCTCTACTTTTCTTGGAAATGCAAAAGATTATGCATATTACTGTCCTCCTTTCTCCTGTTTTTTGGGGACTGATTTTTGGTGTCACTTCTAACAGCATACAGATAGGTAGGTATCCTTTGTGCTATGCTTTTGAATTGTGCATAATTTGATGGTAATCTTTGTTCACAGTGGACAAATTAATTCATGTCATGTAGACTTATGTCATACCTTGACTGCATTCCAGATTTAAACTGCCTAGAATATACATGATTTTTCTTAGGATGAAGCAAAGGGAAAAGCCTATGCCTTTCCTACACTTAGGAAAAGGTCTTCTCATTTCTGACCCCCTAGATTTGATTAATTCTGCCTTAACAATATTTTCTCGTTTGTTCAGATACTCTAGGGGTCTGAATGCAAAGCTCTGTGATTATGAGGAAAGGCGAATGTCTCTGACCACCTGCCTTGCCCCTCAGATTCTCATCACTGTCTTGACCCCTTGGATACCATTTGGAAGTTCGATCCCCGCTGCCCGAGTGCGATGTTTATTCGGCCAGTTAGCATGAATAAGAGACTCCCAGGCTGTCGGGCACTCCTTTCCCTCCCGGGCACTGACACTGTTCTTTTGCTTGGTGCTTGTTCTTTACAGGGGGGCTATTTCCGAGGGGCGCTGATCAGGAATACAGTGCATTTCGGGTAGGGATGGTTCAGTTTTCCACTTCGGAGTTCAGACTGACACCCCACATCGACAATTTGGAGGTAGCGAACAGCTTCGCAGTCACCAATGCTTGTAAGTAATGAATATTCATGCCTTTCCGGTGCCGCACGCGGAAAGCCAGCGAGTGTGAGCGCGGGGTGGCGTGTGCATGTGTGTGTAGGAGTGAGAGTGACTGCACACGCGCATGCACGTGACGGAGAAGAGAGAAGGTGGCTGCGATCTCGGGGACCCCCGCTGACTTTGTGTGGGTGAAGTGGGGGCGAGAGGCTCTGAAGAGTGTGCGCACTTGGGAGCCAGGGTGGGGGCGGGAGGGGAGGAGGCTTCTCGCTCATCGTGAGTGCTCCAAGAGAAGCCCCGCCGCCCCCTCCCTCAGCCCTTGCACGCCCGTGGGCACCCTGCCCGCAGAGAACACGCCGTTCCCAGGGCGCGCTGGCCTGCTGTCCCACAGGGGCCGCCTACCCGGCCAGCTGCAGCCCGCGCCCCGAGGCTGGGACCTGCAGCCGCAGCTGGGGCTCATCCTGCGGCCCCTCGGAGCCCCACGTCTCCTCCCTGCCGGGACAAGTTGTTAGATGGCTCTGGAGTTGGGACAGGGGCTGTTACATAACGCCCACCAAGGGCCCCGAGGCGGCGAGCGGCGAGGCTGACGCAGCTGCGGCCCGGCTCGGGGCTGGGGGCGGCCGCCGACCATTCGGCGGCTCGGCTGCAGCCTCCGGCGTCGGAAGGGCCCGTGCGCCCCGGGCGCCGCGGTCAGCTCGCGGGCCGGCGCGCTTTGTTCTCGGGGGAGCAGGGCTGCAGCGGGGCAGCAAGAGGAAAAAGAGCCGATCCGAAAGCGGTGGGATCCGGCCGCGTTTGAGGATCCTGAGCAGTCGCTGATCAGCCATTTTGGTCTTTGCAGTTCTCCATATTAGCCCTATCACTCCACGCAGTGTTGCGCGCCCCACAGGGAAGCTCTCTCGAGGCTTCAGAAGAAGTAACAGAGCCCCAGCAATTGGGCATCTCCAGGTGGACTGGCGAGGCTAGCCGGCCCGTGCCCGGCGCTCCCTCCCCCGCGCCGGCGTGGGTAGCGCAGCCTCAGCTCCTGTACCTTCCGGCCCTCTTCCCGACAGCGGCCATCATTTCTTGCCGCCTGCGCTGGGGTGGTTCTCTCCTGCCGCGAGGTTCGCACTTTTTATTTCAGAGCCAACAATTTGTGGGAGGGGGTTTGCAGATGGCTCAACCCACCAGTTGGCTGCAGTGTAAGGAAGCTAGAGGAAAATAACCACAGGAAAAGCTCAACTGCAGTGTTCTACGTTAGACAAACAGCTGGTTACCAACCAGCTTTCCCATAGTAAGCCTTAATCGTATATCGATAGTTTGGCTAGATTATCATAGTCTGGAACACCGTCAACTCGTTTTGAAATTAGTGTTTCCCGAGTGAAGGAAGAACGGAAACAATTTTCTTTTGACCGATAGAATAGGGGCATTACTGGGATCCCTTTAGGTGTCCAGCATGAATTGTTCAGGAAGAATAGATTTAAGAAGGTTTCGGTGCTATATGTTTTCTTCGAATGATGATGGCAAGGAAGAAAAGGGACAGAGATACAGAATGGCTTGAAGAGGATTTGCATACATAAACATATACATATACAAAGAAACTGTTGTAGGTTAGTGTTTGAAGAATCTTGTGCTTGACCTATTTATCTACCTGATTTAGACCATTCATCTGTTATCAAGAAGTTTCCTTGGTTTCCCTGAATATTAAATTTGACATGCTCCTGTGCTGAGTATCTAACTGTATATAATTGTATACTAGCATGAAAAAGCTTTGAAAAGCAAAGGATCTTACACCTTCATGGCTATATGAAGGGGAAGATTTAAAAAGTGAAGGCATATGCTACTTTACTTTTTGAAAATGGTCAGTGGTTGAGAAGTTCACGCATTGGTGAAAATGAGGAGATTACTGAGAAAAAACAGATACGCCCACTGAACAAAATGAGTCTTTGATTCTAACCAATCTTCAGTGATGACGCCTTGCAAAGATCAAAGATTGTGGTTAGTTTCGGTTAGGTGATGCGTTTAAGTTCTTAGTCTCAATGTTTGTGAGTAGATTTATTTGTTAATAGAAATTTTACTGAAATAAGATGCAGAAAAATGTACAAACACTAAATATATGATATGTATATCTCCATTAATTTTCACAGAAAGAACACATACATTCAGCACATGGATTTGATTAAAAACAAAAACAAAAAAACTGCCCAACAACTTGTTTGCCCGTTGTTCTGAGAAGCTGGGATCATCAGTATCCATTTTGCATAGATTTCGTGAGCTCAGGATTTTCTTTTTTTCTCAGAAAGTTAAGCTGAAATAAAATTGTGCTTATTTCCAGATCCCGTAATTACTCCTTGATGGATAAAGTATTTTCAAATTGTCCACATGGGAATTCAGAATAATGGCATTTGAACCTCCCATGTTATAAGTAACCATATTGGTGGCTGAAGAGACCCGGTGAGACACACTATTACTGGAGAGACGCTCATTAGATAGAATCTCTTGGAGTTGACATTGACTCAGTGCCTGGGCAAGTCATTTAACTTTTGTGACTCAGTTTCTTCATTCCTGTAGGAATTTTATAATCTAGAGATTGTAAACATGAAATGGAGCATTTCCGTCCTTCTTTATTTTGTTAAGCTTTGCTAAGAATAATAGAAAATATAAAATTAGTTAAACTCTTTCCAGAGAGAGCGGTACTATGGAAACCACAGTCACAAAGTCAATAGTCAAGAAATGGATGGAAATCTTTAATGGAAAAATTGTGAAAATGAGTCTTGATGATTTAAATCCTGCTCAAGATTATTTTTCCAAAGTTTATCCTTTGTTTTATTACCTTTTCATTCAGAGGAGTCTGTAACTCTTCCCTGTATCAAGTGGAAGCAGCAGGATCAAATATTTTGATAGTTAAGACCAAAACAGCTTTTCCCCACTATTTCCCATAAATCTAAGTAATTTTGCTCTTTAATTCTATTCTTAAAATGATGTATCATCAGCCAACACTCATAGTGTAGCTTGTTCTTCCTCTTCTAAAAATCCTACAGGGTTAAGTTTATATGTTAAGAGCATGAAATTTTATAGCTCAATAATACAGTATTTTCAAAAGAGAAAAGGTATTAGTTTACTAATTTAATTCCACTCTTTAGATGGAAGAATTTATTTGAAACTGCCAAGTTTGACGTTGATTTAAAGATCCAATGAGATCTACTGAACGCTTAAGGTTATGCAAATGAAATGCAGTCATTGTGTTCTGAACTGGGTAAAATAACTGTGTGCATCACATCTCACCGAACTCCCACATTCTTCTCTTTCACAGTCACAGTGGGATAATCCAAGTACCTATTTGGTCTCCTTTGTTTCCATGGGTACCTGAGGAAATACAGATTTCCAATTTCTTTCTTTCTCTCTCCCTCCCTGTTTCCTTCCCTCCCCTCCCCTCTGCTCCCTCTACCCTACTTCCTCTCCCTTCCTGTTAGATGGGGATAGTTCTAAGTTTTTTTATTATTATTTTTTTTTTTCTGGAAGGTTGTTAAAAAAATAAGACTTCCTCAGGAGAAACCAGCGTCCTGGTGGCACAGTGGTTAAGAGCTCAGGCTGCTAACCAAAAGGTCAGCAGTTCGAATCCACCTATGGGGCAGTTTTACTCTGTCCTGTAGAGACCCTATGAGTGGGAATCGACTGGACACCAAATAACAAGAACAGCCTGAGAAACTACAAGCATAAACCCAGAAACAAATTGAGACTAAAATCTGATGTGTTCAGCAGTTGAAACCAGTGATGGGCCTCAAAATTTCATTCATTCATCCATTCATTCAACAAATATTTATATAGTACCTCCTAAGTGTCAAAGAGTAAATGAATGTTTTTCCCATGGTAATTCATTTTTTTCTAACCTTTTACCTCTGCGTTCTTTCAAATAATTTTCCCAGCCTTGTGGCATTGACGCCTTCGGTGAACACTGGCTAGAGCTGTGGCTAGGGACTTTCATGTGAGACGTGAGGCTAGTCTAGTTTTTTTATACTCAAGTAATTTATAAAGTAACTAAAAAAATCTAGATTTTTGTGAAAATAATAAATGTAATATTGACACGTGTATACACCACATATTTATATTGTGTATAAACAGCAGATTTTTAGGAAAATGCTAAGTATTTTTTACTTTCTAAAATTACTAATTAACCTTAACGCTATTTTCATTACTAAAACTTTTTTAAAATAAAACTGTCTGATAGGATTATAAACACGAGTGATCTCACAGGGCTTGTGGACTAACATATTAAATATTACATTTATTTTTCAAAATCTTTCCTTTTTGTTTCTCTTGAGGAATGACTTTGACAAAAGGTTATTAGTCTATTTTAATATAATTTAATAACTTTGTATTTCAATTTCTTAAAACAAATTATAGAAAAATGTGAAGAAACGGCAAATAAAAATCTACTTTTTCTCTAAGCCAGCAGATGGAGATGTTGGAGAAAATATTGTTCTTTTAGAAAACTGTTGCGCACACTGAATACCTTTTGAAACACTGTAAACAAATTTATTTAGAGAAATTGAAAAATATATAAATGATGTCTAATTTGAAAGAAAAATTTTTAAATGCCATGTTCGAAAGAAAGAACTTCCAATGCTTTTTAAAAACAGAGCGTCTTGATTTTTTTAAATGCGTATTTTACATATTCTTGTAAACATGATTTATAAAGACATTCAGGAACAGCGCAGATTGTAAATGCTGTTGGAAGAGACAACATTTTAAAATTATATTTTTCAGCTTTTAAAGCTTGATGACACTGATATAGTTTCTGAGGTGTGTTTCTTATTGAATTTTATTTGTGGATTTTTGAGATTAGGTTTCTGCGTTCATCAGATTAAACTGGTGTTTGCTAAACCTTACTGTACTTTGCATGAGTGACATTCCATGTATGTAACACACACATATATGTGTTATAGTTATAATTACAGATTTTGAGTAGATATAGATTGCTGGTTATTTTTGTTGAAGTAATTACTGAAACCTGGAGTAACTGATTCAACAGATGCAAGAATTTGATAAAACCAGAATTAATTTGGATGCTATAAAAGCAATGATAAGAATTCATGGTGTGAAGAAAACCATAAGCTCATTTATCTGAACACAATACCTTATAACCTGGTATTGTGAATATTGTTATATTGAACTGGAAATTTCAGAGAAGGAAGTAGTATTTTGCATGTGAGAATATGTCATTGAATTTTTTGTAATTAAACTTTCATATTTCACTTATCACAAGAGATTTTCAAGAAGATGTTACATTGTACTAAACAGAATCAAAGAATGGCATTGATTGACATATATTTATTTTTTGGATTACAAAATTAAGCATTTAAATAAAAATTACTATGTGAAACTGTAGAATCTTAGTAGTAAGGATTTAGTTCTATGCTGTTTCTAGGCAAGGTCTTGAGGCTTCAATCTGTCACTGAAGAAGTATAGAGGGTTTCGGTATCACATCAAGTCTTTCAAGTGCTATGCTTATTGCACGGTGATATTATGAGGAGAGGATGCTGGTTAATGCCTAGATCTCACATCCATCCATCATCTCTTCCAATAATACTTTGCCACCTTTCAATCTTCTTAGAACCCTGAATATTTTAGAGAAAATTGAAAAAGCACAGTTCCTTAATTACTCCAGTATATGTTGCTGTATGATTGAGTTTTCAAGGCGGTGTGTGTGTGTGTTTTTCCCTCCTCCTCCTCTTCCTTCTTTTTACAGTCAATAGATGTATTTAATCTGCAGAGCAAATTCTATTATAGGAAACAATCTAAATTGGAATAGAGAACTATTATTATTATTTTTAATGAGCAGTGGGTGCATTAAACTAAGAGCTAAAATCTTATATTAGATTTAAACGTTTGATTTGGATGTTAATGGACATTGGATAAATTCTATTTCCTTTTTCCTTCCTTAACTGGATTTTACTGAGGATTTCCCAGATTCCAATAAGAACATTAGCTTTTATTATACCAAGTTTCAGTCAAAATTTCTGAAGTTTTCTCTCATGATGTGAGTGACTAATTGCCAAATCAGTTATATATCTGTGCCTCTTCAGTACAATAGAAAAATTCATTGTTGGATTCAAAGTTAAAATTTCAAAATCAAGTTTGATTTAAAAATTTTCAAACACGAAAATGTTTTTCAAAGCAAGTTTTACTAATTTGAAAAAAATGAAAGTGGCTCTTATATCAAACAACGACCCATTGCCATCACGTCAATTCCAACTCATAGTGACCCTATAGGACAGAGTAGAACTGTCCCACAGGGTTTCCAAGGAGCAGCTGGTAGATTTTTACTGCCAACATTTTGGTTAGCAGCCAAACTCTTAACCACTATGCCACCAGGAGTCCATGGTTCTTACAGTGGTGTTAATTAGGACTCTTAACACCTCTTAAGTATTATTTTCCAGTATTACTCAATTTAAGGAATTTTGTTAGTTTTGATCATTTTAATTATAGAATGAAAATCCTATAAAATTAACAAGAATGTAAGATGTCCCCTTCTCTGAGGCAGGAGCACGCTGTCCTTACCTTCGTATCCTTCACAAAGTCTCGTCGGTTCCCAGTGCACTGGGTACCTGATGATTGTCTATTAAACACATTTACTTTTATAGTAGATATTTGATCGATGAGCTATATTTTTGAAAGTCAGAAATTCTCCTTTTTTATACATATGAATTTCAGAAGAAGCAATTTATTTGATATCTGTCTCAAATCTTAGAGAGATGTGTAACATTTATTTTTGATTTTCATCTACAGACTAGTTATGTTCCAAGTTATTATCTTTACCTTTAAAGCTACACTGATACCTGTCAAAATGATTTGCTGAAGATATGTATAATAAACATTTTAAAGAGGATTTATAAATGCCAATTTTTATGATGATATAAAGACCACGCTGCAAGTGGTTACAATACAAGACGCCATTAAAAGGACCCTGGCAGCTATGGGCAGCTATGGGCAGCTGTGGGCAGCTATGGGCAGCTGTGGGCAGCTGTGGGCAACTATGGGCAGCTGTGGGCAGCTGTGGGCAACTATGGGCAGCTGTGGGCAGCTGTGGGCAGCTGTGGGCAACTATGGGCAGCTGTGGGCAGCTGTGG
Organism: Trichechus manatus latirostris; assembly: GCF_000243295.1. Taxonomy (NCBI): domain Eukaryota; kingdom Metazoa; phylum Chordata; class Mammalia; order Sirenia; family Trichechidae; genus Trichechus; species Trichechus manatus. Next base: position 2,302,724 of record NW_004444025.1, read on the forward strand.
GCAGCTGTGGGCAACTATGGGCAGCTGTGGGCAACTATGGGCAGCTGTGGGCAGCTGTGGGCAACTGTGGGCAGCTGTGGGCAGCTGTGGGCAGCTGGGGCAGCTGTGGGCAGCTGTGGGCAGCTTCAGCTTCCATTTTAGTGATAGTTTTTCCACAGAAGTGTCTTTACGTATTCCTTGATCTGTCACAGAATTGACTTAGTGTTTTTTCACACTTGGTTTTATGTACCGTAATTTTCTGAGTTAATTCTTTTAGTGCAAATTAAAATTACTGAATTACAAAAAAAATGTTTTCGTTCAGAGTATGTCAGAGAATGAGAAGTTACGGACATAGTTTCTTGTAGTGGACCGTTTGTTCTACTGTTTGCACTAATGTGTGTGATTTTTTTTTTTTTTTCCATTAATGCTTTTTTCTTCTCCTTTTTTGGTGTCTTCAATCTATCTTTAGAATTTGTTTTAGAATTATTTTGCTGTGTCTTATTTTCATTCTCTTGATAATTGGATTGAGCAAAAATCTTGTTATATATTTTTAATTATCATACATTAATGAAAAAATGATCAAAAGTGCTTACTGGTAATTTGTAGCTTCAGATAGTTTTGAAATTCAGAGTCGTGAAACTTACCAGTATCTTCAGCTGAATAGAGCAGAGAGAATTTGGAGACCTAGGGTTTATTATAGGAAGGGAAGTTATGAGAAGATAATTTCTTAGATTGTTTTAATTTTTATCTCTCTTCATAGCTTATAAACGAATGACATATTCCTCATAGTTTTACCATTTGGATAATTTTTCAGAGTTTTACTTTGTAGTTTTATGTATTTTATTTATGGTTATGTTATGGTAATTGCTACAGATTCTCCTGATTATTTCAGTATTGAAGATATGAGCACAGACTGGGTTGAATTGAGAAATGCCTAAATTTTAGTTTGTTCAATGTACTTGGAATAAGGCATCATATTTCTATGACACTTATTTACCCTTCATGTAAAATTAAATCTTAACTCCTAAATGCTTTGGTATTCACTTGTTTTATGGTCCTTTGATACTTTCACTTTGAATGGATTTCCGTGAACCTCAGAAGGCACCTCTTTAATGTAAATAAACCAGTAACTGGTTGCCATCGCGTTGACTTTGTCACATGACAATCCTGTGTGTGTCAGAGTAGAATTGTGCTCCGTAGGGTTTTCAGTGGCCGACTTTTCTTCCTAGGCACTTCTGGGTGGACTGGAACTGTCAACATTTTGATCCGCAGCCAAGGGCATTAACCATTTGCATCTCCCAGTGACTCCTTAATATAAATATTTTGTTTAATATTTCTTTCTAAATACCCAATTATGATGATGGAAATAGAAATATGTTTATGCCATCTGAGTATATTGTAAGCATGTCATTGAGTATTACCTGATTCTTCATCCAATAACAGATTATGGCCTAAGTCAGTCATTTCCAGCTTCAACATAAATTCAGTTGAAACTCAAGTTATATAATTTGATATACGGCAAAGTTTTCTTGGCCTATAAACCTTTTGCTGCTGGTATAAAGTCTCTGTGTTAAAATACTATTCTGTTTTACATTTAGCATTCATTTGACAATTTCTCTAGTTTCAATATTCAGGCCATTGCAATATGAATATGTCATCATTTTATTATATAGTTTTTTTAATTCTTATACATGAGAAAAAGGGTAGAACGGGCATGTTGAAATAAGTATTTCCAGCTGAGGGAAACATTTCTATTCCTTTGTTGCAAATTGAAATTGCCAGATTTCTTAAAGCGTGGAAGGGGGCTGCTTAGAGCAGACAGTGAGAATGTCAAACGGCAGGGTGTCTTGGTGTGCTGGGCAAGGCCTTAGGGACTTGGAACAGAATCCTTTTTCTCATTTAAGCTTCTCTCTGACTTGGTGTTTGCTAGGTTTACATGTCTACGGTCAACTTTCCTTTACACTAGCATTGAGCTCCTACGAAGCAGTGAATTCTAATCATAATATTGATTTTGGCAAATACAAATTATTACTTCTGGAGGGAAGCAAGAAGGAAATATACATCACTCTTAGACAAAAACACCAATATAAGGCAATTTATCATTCTAGGTAGGAAAAAAATGTTTTATATTTATGAGGTAAAATATTGGCTGAAAATTTTTGAAAAACATTGGAAATAAAAATATGTAATGTGGAACGTAACACTAGATAGATAGATGATAGATAGATAGATGATAGATAGATGGATGGATGGATGGATGGACGAATAGATGCTGTGAAGATGACTCCAATGCATGGTGACCTTGTGTACAACAGAACAAAATGTTGCTGTGTCCTCACAATTGTCAGCATGTTGAAGTCCGACGTCGTGGCTGTTGTGCCAATTCATCTATCACACCGAGGGTTTTCTACACCCTCATTGACCCTCTACTTCACCAAACATGATGTCTTCCTCTAGAGATTTATCCCTCCTGATGACGTGTCCAAACCAAGTGAGCGGGACAGGGTTCTGTCGTGATCCATAAGGTTTTCATTGCCATGAGTCGGGGGCTGACTAGAGGGAAGCTAGTAACAACGATTTTCAGAAGTAGATCACCAGGCCTTTCATCCTAGTCTGTCTTAGTCTAGAAGTTCTGCTGAAACGTGTCCACCATCGGTGACTCTGCTGGCATAGCTTCCGGCATCACCGTACCGCATGAGCCACCACAGTAGGACGAAGTGACAGAAGGGTGGTGGAACATACCACTAGACTGTGCTTTATGGGGGGCATGATTGTGTCCTGGGAAACTTCGTCTTCTGCTGAGATGCCTGATACTCAGCAAAACTTCATAAATTTATCAGTAGAACGCAGAAAAATTTGTCTTTTATTTTGTTATTTGCTGGTAATATTTTTCTAATCTTTACCATCTAAATAATGATTTAACAGTCCTACCTACATATATAAAATACATTAGTATGTCTTGGAAGAGTCTTTAGCAAACTTAATGGCAATTCTCAAACAATATCTCTTTTTTTGGCCTTAAGGCTAATCCCAAAAAACATTTAAAAGACAACTTGAGACTGAAATATAGAATGTAATGAGTAGTTTCATTCTGAAAAATACTGATTTTAAGGTGCGGGGTGGCAATTTGGTCAATAAATTTAAAAATATTGTCATAGGCATTTTAGTGATGCTAATTTGGACCAGTTTTAACATATCCCTCCAGAGCTTTATGTAAGCTATTTATTGTGACTTACATATATTAAAAGCAGGGCAATTCTAACAAGTTCCCAGGTGATGCTAATGCTGCTGATTAGGGATCATAGGGACCAATTATGAAAATCACTAGTAGAGCAGTGATTCTTAAAATTTAGTATACATAAGAATCACCTGGGGGAACTTGTTAAACTGTAGAATCTGGTTGACTATATCTGGGGTGGAAATGCAAATTCCCAGCAGGGGTTAGAACTGAAACAAACCGGTTAGAAACCCTAGTGTAAAGAGACTATCTGTTTTCACTGATCCTGCTCCCACAGAAAAAGCTCTTACAATTCTCGAGTCGGGGAGGATATCCCTTAACAAAAGCATCTCTACTCACTGTAGGCCCTCGGCAAAGGTGGTTCTGAAAGAGGTCTTTCGGGGTGGTGCGAAAGGTCTGTGTTTTACTGGTTTTTTTGGGGAGATATCTTTCAATTTATATCATTTTTTTATCATTCATGTCTTACATTGTTTATGAAGAATTGGAGGATTTTGGTTTTATTTTTAGTTTATGTATGAAATGGAGACATTGGACTTTATAATTTCCAAGAACTTCCACAATGTATAATTTTACTCTTCTGGCTTTTACTAGTTTACAGCATTACTAGTAACTTACGTATCCCATTGCCATCGATTCGATTCTGACTCATAGTGACCCTGTAGGTCAGAGGAGAACTGCCCCACAGGGTTTCCAAGGCTGTAAATCTTTACTGAAGCAGACTGTGACATCTTTCTCTCTCAGAGCTGCTGGTGGGTTCAAACTGCTGGCCTTTCAGTTCCCAGCCGATGGCTTTAACGACTGCAACATCACGGCTCCCTGTTGCTGTTAGTTGTCATCCAGTCGGTTCCTACTCAGAACAACCCCATGGACAACAGGACGAAACATTGCCCAGTCCCGCGCCATCCTCACAATCATTGCTATGTTTGAGCCCATTGTTGCAGCCACTGTGTCAATCCATCTCCTCGAGTGTCTTCCTCTCCTTTGCCGTTTCCTCCTGATAACATGCCCAAAGTCTGTGAGGTGAAGTCTCGTGATCCTTAAATCCAGAGGACTCTGGCTGTACTTCCTCCAAGATAGATTTGTTCCTATTCTGGCAGTCCATAGTATATTCAATATTCTTCACCAACACCATAATTCAAGCACATTTTCAGTCTTCCTTATTCACTGTCCAGCTTTCACATGCATATGAGGCTATTGAAAATACCATGGCTTGGATCAGGCTCACCTTAGTCCTCAAGGTGACATCTTTGCTTTTTAACGCTTTAAAGAGTCTTTTGCAGCAGATTTGCCCAGTGCAATATGTTGTTTGATTTCTTGACTGCTGCTTCCATGGGCACTGATTGTGGATCCAAGTAAAATGAAATCCTAGACAACTTCAGTATTTTCTTTGTTTATCATGATGTTACTTACTGGTCCAGTTGTGAAGATTTTTGTTTTCTTTGTGTTGAGGCGTAATCCATACTGGAGTCTGTAGTCTTTGATCTTCATCAGTAAGTGCTTCAAGTCCTCTTTGCTTTCAGCAAGCAAGGCTGTGTCATCTGCATATCACAGGCTGTTAATGAGTCTTCCTCCAATCCTGATGCCATGTTCTTCTTCATTAGTCCAGCTTCTCCAATTATTTGCCCAGCATACAGATTGAATAAGGATGATGGAAGGATACAACCCCGATGCACACCTTTCCTGATTTTAAGCCATGCAGTATCCCCTTGTTCTGTTTGAATGACTGCCTCTTGGTCTATGTACAGGGATCCTCAGGAGCACAATTAAGTGTTCTGGAATTCCCATTCTTCTCAATGTCATCCATAATTTGTTATGATCCACACAGTCAAATGCCTTTACATAGTCAATAAAGCAAGGGTAAACTTCTTTCTGTTACTGTCTTATTTCAGCCAAGATCCATTTGACATCAGCAGCAATGATATCCCTCATTTCACATCCTCTTCTGAATCCAGCTAGAATTTCTGGCAGTTACCTGTCAATGTACTGCTGCAATAATTTTCTAATTACTTGCATGTGGTATTAATGATATTGTTTACTAATTTCCGCATTCCATTTGATCACCTTCCTTTGGAATGGGCACATCTATGGACCTCTTCCTGTCAGTTGGCCAGGTAGCTGTTTCCCAAATTTCTTAGCATAGGCAAGTGAGCACCTATAGTGCTGCATCTGTTTGTTGGAACATTTCACTTGGTATTCGTCGATTCCTGGAGCCATGTTTTTCTCCAATGCCTTCAGTGCAGCTTGGACTTCTTTCTTCAATACCATCGTTTCTTAATCGTATGCTACCTCCTGAAATGGCTGAGTGTCAACCAGTTCTTTTTGGTATAGTGACTCTGTGTATTCCTTCCATCTTCCCTTGATGCTTCCTGCATCGTTCAATATTTTGCCCATAGAATCCTTCAGAATTGCAGCTCGAGGCTTAATTTTTTTCTTCAGTTCTTTTGGCTTGAGAAATGCCGAACATGTTCTTCCCTTTTGGTTTTCTAACTCCAGGTCTTTGCAAGCTTCATTATAATACTTTACTTTGTCTTCTAGAGCCGCCTTTGAAATCTTCTGTTCAGCTCTTTTACTTCATCGTTTGTTCCTTTCACTTTAGCTACTCTACATTCAAGAGCAAGTTTCAGAGGCTCTTCTGACTTTCATTTTGGTTTTTTCTTCCTCTCCCTCTTTTTAACGATCTTTTGCTTTCTTCACGTATGATGCCCTTGGTGTCATCCCACAACTCGTCTGGTCTTTGGTTATTAGTTTTCAATGTATCAGATCTTGAGATGGTCTCTAAATTCTGGTAGTATATATTCAAGGTCATAGTTTGGTTCTTGTAGACTTGTTTTAATTTTCTTCAGCTTGAACTTGACCTTGCATATGAGCAATTGATGGTCTGTTCTACAGTCGGCCCCTGGCCTTGTTCTGGCTGATCTTATTGAGCTTCTCCATTGTCTCTTTCCACAGACGTAGTTACTTTGATTCCTGTGTATTCCATCCTGCGAGGTCCGTGTAAATAGTAACTGTTCTTGTTGTTGAAAAAATGTATTTGCAATGAAGAAGTCATTGGTCTTGCAAAATTCTATTATGCAATCTCCCGTGTCGTTTCTATCACCAAGGCCATACTTCCCAACTACTGATTATTCTTCTTTGTTTCCTAGTTTCACATTCCAATAACCAATAATTATCAATGGAATCATCAAATCAAATTTTAGGAATTTAGGCAACAATTCAGAAAAGGTATCAAGGGTTTATTTAGCGTTTGTCCTTTTGAGGAAAGGACCACAGAATCTTCATATCTCAGAACATGTATTAAGCCAAAAAAACCCATTGCCGTCAAGTTGATTCCAACTCATAGTGACCCTTTAGGACAGAGTAGAACTGCCTGGTAGGGTTTCCAAGGCGTGGCTGGTGGATTCGAACTGTCGACCTTTTTGGTTAGCGGCCAAGCTCTTAACCACTGCACCACCTGGGTTCTGAACATGTATTAGTCAAGGTTTATCATCTCAATGATGAATACGCAAGGCAAAACTTTGATTCTTTGCAATTTGCTGCACCAGTGTCCTGGGAGACAAAATAGCGTTGCTTAAGAGTCTGCAACTAGAACCTAACTGTAGTCCTACTACTAGATGTCTGACATAAGGCAAGTCGTTTAATCATTTTGTGTCTCAGTTTCCAGCTTTGAAAAAGGGAACGCATGCACGATAGGATTGTTTGGAAGATACACATTATTTATAAAATACCATGTTTTGTTGGGTGCTTATAAGTGCACAAAAATTAGCTAACTTTTATTATTACTTTCTGTGTTGGAGTCCTTGCAAAGCTTTGATAAGCATTGCTATGATAAGCAGAGGACAAAAAAACAAAAACGAAAAGCTTTTCTAGTTTCTTGTTGGAATCTTCATACACCTCGGCAGGGCATATACTGTTTGATGACAAAGTAGAGAGTAACAAAACCAACCACGTAAACCACTTAAAATCATGTTTAGTGCGCTGCAGTGTGAGAATGATTCTGTTAAAGCTGAAGTGCTGAAATTCAAGTGGTGCTACATCCTTTCCTTCACTGCACATCACTTATATTTCAGGATGTTGAACAATTTGGAACTCTTACCCTGATAGATCTTTCAAGCATATAATTAAGACATTGTAACACTTTGTCTAACTGTGCATATTATAGATTTTTAATGGTTCATTTTATTTAATTAATTAAATTATATTTATATAAGTGAAAAGCCGTCAGGAGAGCATAGGCTTTGGAATCAGGCAAATCTTGGTTTCAGTATAATTAGCAGCTTTTTGATGCAAGGCATGTTTCTGACTCTTTGTAGTCTGAGGCTCAGTTTCTTCGTCATGCCTGATAATATTATTGGAACATTAAATGAGAAAATAAATGCCTAGCTCACCCAAATAGATTATCCAAAAGAGCCCTTATTTCCTGTATCTCAGCCCCTTGCTGTGAATAAACAGCATGATCAGAGAAACAGAGAGGAATAAAACGGAAGTTACGGCCTTCAGAAAGCTATTATAGTTTATCACTTTACATTTATGGAAGATTTTAAGTTTTCAAACTTCTTTCATATCTGTTTGATCCTCACGATAACTCTGTAAAGTTTACAGGACTATGGAGTTATAATTATACTCATTTCCAGATGAGAAAACAATAATTTAAGTGTTCTGAGATCTCTCAATTTGTGGAGGATCTCTCACTTAGAAAATAAGTCCTCTAGTTCCTAGGCCAGAAACTTTTCTCCATTTAAGGTGGCCATGTCGTGTATTAGAATAGGCGGACCAAACCAGACCAAACCAGACCAAACCAGACCAAACCAAACCCTTTTGGCTTTGAGTCAGTTCGGACTCACGGCACCTCTGTAGGTTACAGAGTAGAACTGCTACATAGGATTTTCTTGGCTGAAATCTTTCCAGAAGATAGCCAGCGGCACCTGGTGAGTTTGAACTGGCAACGTTTAGGTTAGTTGTCAAGCACAAGCCGTTTGCGCCACCCAAGAACCCTGAAAATAGGCAGACGTGGGTTAAAATTTTGCATCCAAAATTTACTAGTTGTGTGACCTGGTATAATCAGCTAACCTTTCTAATCCTGTTTCTTCTGTAAAATAAGTGGAATTATAGTACCTGCCTCATAATGTAATTGCCAGGATTAAATAATAATAGTTGCCCAATATAATATAGTGGCTCATGGTGCTAATTTCAGTGAGTGCATATTAGGCACAAATTCTTAGCTTTATGCATTTAGGTGCATGCAAGAGAAGGTAGCTAACAGTTCTCACAGTTTCCAAAATAACAGGCTTCGTTAATACAATCGCAAACTTTTCAAGGTAACGCTAGAGACAAGAGTTTTATTTTATTATCATTAAAGCAAACAAACAAAAAACTCCTGAATATGCAGATTACAAGAGTTTTGGCGTGCCTTGATCCACAGACTCTCTGCTTAAAATTCAACAGATAAACCGTAAGAACTGAAAATCATGCATAAGTTTAAAAAATATATAGATTCCACCTGTTACTTATTGTTTACATCTAACACTGTTCATTAACCACTCCCACCATGGAAACATTTGAGTAAATAAAAGTGATGGTAGATATTTCTGTATACGTATTAGATGACATTAAGCATGGGACTGGTTTGGTGCAACTTCTTCTCTATGGATTGTCTGCATCTTGCTGCTGGTCGGCTGGCTCGTTTTTCACATCTCCCTCATGAGTTCCTCCCATAAAGGTGCGGAAGATTTGAAAAATTTTCAAATAATTACTTGTCAAGAGATTACATTTCCTTCGGGGAATGGGGTGACTCTTTCTTTCCCTTCGTCGCTCTTTTCCTTCCTTCCTTCCTACCTCCCTTCCTCCCTTCCTCCCTTCCTTCCTTCCTTCCTGCAGCCTCTGAGAATGAGGAAAAATAAGGAAGTCCTACAAATGGGCTAAAATTTTTGGTAGTCTATAAAATATTCACTACCTCGTTCTGTGTTGACTTCTGTCATTCTGATGCTGTATCCTGTTGCAGTTAACAGAAGCCACATGAACTCTTTGATGTAGTAAACACTTGGGTCAGAGTTACTCTTTTAAAGCAAAGCTCTACATTTACAATATAAAGACTTTGGATTTGGGCATGAGGTAGAAAATATTGCATCACAGTTAAATATCTCTATGTTCTAAGTGCTCGTATCTATGTTGTTTCTATGCACCAAATAAGTATCACCGAATTTTCTTCTTTCCTCAAACTTTTAGTATATACCTGTTCTATGCCAATCATTTTGGTAATGTCTGGGGTGATAAAGAACAAGAGAAGGCTTCTGTATTGGAAATTTTTTCACAGGTGCAAAATCTTTTTTATTTTTTTAATGGCAAAAGGAGAAGAACTTAAATCTAGGTAGGCTAGTTGATTTTCTTATTACATTAGAATGTATAGTGTAATCATTGTTGCTACATAATTTATAAACATTTTCCTATACCTTGGAAGTAGATTCAAATGAAAGTATCTTACGAGCAGAATTTATAATTCCAAAAATTGTGAAGAACATATTAAAAAAGGTGCTAATAGAAGCTTAAAAATCAATGACTTATAGACTGATTCAGAACACATCGTTGAAAAACTGGGCAGCCAAGTAAGAAACGAATGACGTTAACTATATCGTGAATTGCCGATGTGTCAAAAATAATTTCAGTATTTTGAATCAGATGTTAGAGATGACAATTCATATTTTATTTTGCGTATTATTTTCTTAATTTTTTTCTTTCTTTGTCAAAAGCTTTTCAATGTCAGGTTGAACTGGATGATTTTTATATAAATAAATTTGATGGGCACTATATTATTTAATTATGATGAATACTATTTATTGCTCGTTAATAAAGAAGCAAGTTGCAACTTTTACAATTTTAACTTTTACAAAGATGTTTATAAATATTGAATCATACAGCTATTCAGAATTATCTAAGAGACAAACTCCCAGTTACTCTCTCTTGCAATGTTAAGACAGATTTTGTATCATCTAACCTTTGATTATTATAACAGGTTGAGCATTTCAGTGGAAAATTTTGATTATCTTAGAAAATTAATACAGCTTTTCCCAGTTGCCAATGAGTTGATTCCAATTCATGTATCAGAGTATAACTGTGCTCTGTAGGGTTTCCAGTAACTGATTTTTCAGAAGTAGATTGTCAGGCCTTTCTTCTGAGGTGCCTCTGGGTGGACTTGAATCTCCAACCTTTCCGTTAGCGGCCGAGCATGTTAACCCTCTGCACCATCCAGGGACTCCAAATAAAGCTTTAACATATCAAAATTATATAAAAGAATGAAAAGATTTGTTAACCATGGAGTTTGGTATATAGAAGGTTTTGAAAATTAAAACAGGCAGAAACTTTGAATTTAGATAATTAAGATCTTTATGTTTTGAGGTTTATAATTATTATGAAAATAACTCAGGCATATGGTAAATTTCAAAACACTGTATAAGGGCATATAATAAAAAATGTCTTCTTCCCTCTTCTCTTGCATAATCACCATCGTTGGTTTTCAGAAATGGTAGCATAACATACACACTATTCTGTACGTTGATTTCTTTTTGGAGAGCTTCTTATATCTGCACAGAGATGGTCCTCTTTTTTGTGGTTATTGCATAGGGTTCTTTTCTTCTTTAGCTTGTCCTTTGTTGATGGTTGTTTTCATTGTTAACCCTCTTTTTAAATTATGCGTGCAGGTATGTTTTTAGAATAGATTCCTAGTAGCAGAATAACTGAGTCAAAAGATGTTTGCATTTAAAATCTTGCTGTACATACCAGAAAGGTATAATAATTTACAATCCTACCTGGGGTGCATGAGCGTGACTGTTTCTGCCTCTTTCACGAGCTTGTATACACTATTAAACTTTGTAAAGCTTTGCCAGTGTTATCTCATTGTTTAAATTTACAATTATCGATTTTATTTGACTGTTAAAAATTTCTTTTTTCCACATTTTTTAATTGTAAAAATATAAATAACACATTTTCCAATTCAACATTTTCCTGTATACAATTCAGTGACACTGATTACATTAAACATATTGTGTAACCATCACCAATATCCATTACCAAATTAATTTAACACATCGTTTGCCTTTCTGTGTTTGTGTGTGTGTGTATCTGTGTATGTATATGTCTGCTCATAGCTTTGCCCAGTTTTCTGTTGGGTTGTAGGCATATTATTTATTGAAGTTGTTGTTGTTGTTAGGTGCCATTGAGTCGGTCGCAACTCATACTGACTCCGTGTATAACAAAAAGAAGCCCTGCCCAGCCCTGCACCATCCTCACATTTGTTGCGATGTTTGAGCCCACTGCTGCAGCCACTGTGTCAGTTCATCTCCTTGAGAGTCTTCCTCTTTTGCGCTGACCCTCTACTATACCGAGCGTGATGTCCTTCTCCCAGGACTGGTCCCTCCTGATAACATGTCCCAAGTATGCTAGACGAAGTCTCTCCATCCTCGCTTCTAAGGAGTATTCTGGCTGTACTTCTTCCAAGACAAATTTGTTCATTCTTCTGGCAGTCCATAGTATATTCAATATTCTTCACCAACACCGTAATTAAAAGACATCAGTTCTTCAGTCCTCCTTATTCATTGTCCAGTTTTCGCGTGCATACGAGATGATTGAAAATACCATGGCTTGGGTCAGGCACACCTTAGTCCTCAAAGTGATGTCTTTGCTTTTTAACACTTTAAAGAGGTTTTTTTGCAGCAGATTTGCCCAGTGTAGTGTGTCCTTTGATTGGTTGACTGCTGCTTCCATGGACATTGATTTTGGATTCAAACAAAATGGAAATTATTTATTGATACATACATTAAAGTAACTGTGGTGTGTGTTGCAGCTATTTTACCATTATTATTTTTCTTTTGGCTTCTTTATGACCTTTTTATATATACTTAAATTTTATTTAGTCAAATTTAGAAATTGTTTGCTTTATGACTTCAGGGTTTTTGCTCCTTGCTTAGAAAAGCTTTTCCCGTTAAAGATTATTTAAAGAAAAACATTGCTGCCCATATTGTTATTTAATACTCATGCTATTTTGGTTTCATGATTCAAGGTGAATCTTTGATTCATCTGAACTTGTTTGGTGTAAATACTAAGGTAGGGATACCACTTTATTTTTTCCCTCATAGGGTTAGCTAGTCACACACATTTTGAAAAATCTATTTTTTTTCCTCATTGATTTGAAATGCCATCAAATTTACTTCTTAAGTAAATATTCCTCAGGGAGTTAAAAACGAACAGAGAATTTATCCGGAAAATGAAATAAAGGAGATTAAAACTCTATGACAGGCAAAGGAATGTGAAGTTTTGCAAATACTTGTTTCCCGGAGCAGTGTGCTGTTATAAATGGTGCTTTTGTGTTACTGGGGTCTCAGAGCCATGAAAGAGGATGGCAGAATTTGAATGTTAGCTGAACCCAGAGGATAAATAAAGAATTTTTTTTTTTTTTTTGCCTTGCATCACAGCAGTGATATTGCTTAAAAGGACTGCCATTTTTGCACATTTCTTAGCAAATATGAATGCTTAAGCAGTGGATTATGATGGTGACTTGGCTTTTAAATATCACTCTGAAGTTAATTCAGTGTAACAGTCCCTAAGTGTTACCAAATAGAATTTTAAAACTAAGACTGCAATTCATATACAATAAAGACTCTCAGATACTCATAGCTTTATTGACTACTATATATTTTAATTTCCAGTCTTAAAAACCAGTTATGTGGTCTACCTAAAGCCAAATACTTATGGTATAAATCTGAGTTAAACTGGGATGCAAAATAAAATATTAAAATGTTACTGGCATCAGTAAACACTTCTGTGTAAACCTGCCTTATGGTACATGACATCCACTGTGTATGTTTTATCAAATATCAGAGAAATGCATAAATCTTTAACTATTTCATTTTGTGGAGCTTTGAGCTTAACTTGGGCTTATTGATGGGGACAAAAGGCATGTAAAGCCTTTGATAAGCATTTTCTAACACACTGCTTTTCCATTCGCTTATAAGTGAAGGATGTTTTAACTTTCAAAGTATGTCTAAGTATTTCATCGAACTTCTGTAAGACTGTAGTCATCGTTTTTTAATAATTTTAATGTATCATTAGGTAAACAGAAAAATGTTACATGGACGAAAACAAAAATAAGTTTACATCCGCAGAACTGCTCTGCTAAAATTTTTTTATACTAAGATTTTTCGTTTAAAATCAACATTTTTTGTGAACACTGGCTTAGTTTCCTTTCTCTCCATCATGCATAAAGGCAGGGGAGAGTGAACAAGAGAAAAAACAAACCAAAAGAAGAAACAATAGATGCCACTCTACTCTGGATGGGTGACGGACCACTAGAGCCGACCCCTAACGCAGTCCCAGTACTGGCGTGAGCAGGTGGAAGGCAGATTTTGTGAGGTGACTCTTTCATGGACCACAAACACTGTTCTCTTTCAGGGGATGACTGCTGATTTCCTTTTGCCATACTTTTACTAGTGTCTAAATGGATATTAATATAGGCCCTAATACTATTTTTTTTATTTAAAAATGCAAAGTTTGATTTTAGTGTTCATTTACTTTTTTTTTAATGCTGATTTTTTTTTTTTTTAATTTTGATAGATTTATATGTTACAAGCCAAATTTTTTTTTGGGTCAAATTCAAGTTTCAATGCACTCTTTAATCTAATTCATCTCCATATCTGTCCATTTTTATTTATCTACCTTTTTAAAAGGCTCTTATTATAAGGTGAAACTAACTCTATTTAAATTTTCTTCCGATATGAATGTAAAAGCTTTCTGAAGGCGATTATAATTTTTTTTCTAGTTATAAAAGTAACATATTAAGGTAGAAAATTTGGAAAAAACAGAAGAAAATATCAATTGTCAATGATTTTGCCCAAGAAATAATCACTTGTTAATAGTCAAGTATTTTCTTTACCCTCTTTTCTATACTTAATATTATTCATGAAGCCATTAAAGCTGTTTGTAAACCTAATTTTAATAAATTCATAATATGCGTGTCCATAATTTAATCACATCCTATCCCATGTGCATATTTAACTATCTCCTATTTTGCAGATTTTGTTTGAATCCTTTTTTATCCATTATAAAATATTGCTGCAAATGAAAATCCCTTTGTGTACGTATTTTTCTCATTTCTCTTGACTGAAGTGTAATTACTGAATCAAAAGCTATGCAGCATTTCCTTAAGTATTTCTGACAAGGATATGATGTAGTATGATACGTCAAGGAAATTCATGCCAATGTATAATCCTCTCAATTGTCTATGAAAATTCTGACTCATAGACCCTCATCATTGTTGTCATAAAAAAATTTCTTAGACATGTGACAGTTAAAACGTCCTTTTTGGATATATGATTTTTTTTTAATGTTTATTACACATTCACGTTTCTTTTTTCATAAATCATTTATTAAGGTCTTTTGCACAATTTTCATTGCTGTCTTGGGAGTTTTTCCCACTTAACTGCGTGAACTATTTCTCCAAGATCACCGTGCCAGGAGAAGGTGGAGTTAGATAGTTGAGCATCCAGCAATTAAACACCGTGGACCAGACAAGAACCACGCCACTGTTGCTTACAGGCCACTAACTGCAAGTATTCATGTGCCCTGCCCTACTTCAAAGGAGCAAAGACTCTAAGTCTGCTTTTGTCCGGAACAGGAGAACTGTACATTGTGAATATGAGCAATGTCTACCACAGATATTACCCCTTTGCCCATCAGCACCTATTCAATTATTTTCCTAGGTTATTCTTTTTCCTCTTGGTTTTATATAGGATTCTCTTTTATAAAGAGAATGGTTTCAAAGATGTGCAATTTTTATCTATTTTTGGAATTCTTTTCTTTCTAGTGTATCTGCATATGTTTAAAACTTCCAATAATAAAGGAAGTCTTAGAATGAAAAAACAATTTGTTAGCCTTATCCTGACCTGGAAAACCTGATGGTGTAGTGGTTAAGAGTTACGGCTGCTAACCAAAAGGTTGGCAGTTCGAATCCACCAGGCGCTGCGTGGAAACTCTATGGGGCAGTTCTACTCTGTCCTATAGGGTCGACTATGAGTCAATACAGTCTCGATAGCAACGGGTTTGGTTTTTTGATCCTGACTTGGACCCCTGGTGGTGCGATGGTTAAGCGTTCGGCTGCTCACCAAAAGATCGGCAGTTTGAATCCACAAGCTGCTCCTTGGAAACCCTGTGGGGCAGTTCTACTCTGTCCCGTAGGGTCGTTATGAGTCAGAATCTTCTTTCTTTGAGTGGTTAATGCTGTTAATCATCTCACTTTCTATTGCTCAGAATACATTGCATTTTTTTCAAGTTCAGTTCTGTTCTAATTTAGACTAATTTTTATTTATGTGACATTTTTTTTCCATGCACAGTTCTAAAAAATATCTTGGAGCTTCTAGTCATTTTATTTTTTCCTTGTACTGTGACTTTCTCATATAATTAAGTTATTCCAGTCTTTTGCTCATATAATCAATTGCTCCACTTTACGCTTGGAGAGCAGCCCACTAGAGCTTTCTGTTCTGCTGCAGCTTGAGATCTGTGGTCTCTAAGCTTACCGCACTCGAGTTCCCCTGGGGCTTCCCTGCCCTCTGGGGAGTTGGAGGCTTGGTTCTGGAACCCTTGACTTTCATTTTCTTTGTTTTCGGTCTATTTTTTTCCTAGTATACACCCTGTAAGACTGACTTCCTTTTGAAAGTAGGAAGAATGCTTTGAAAGTAAACTCTCTGAGCTTGTGCATGTTTGAAAAGGTTTTAATGATCCTATTATATGTGACTGATGGCTTGCCGAGATATTGATTTCTCGAATTAAAATTCTAGAACTTGGAAGGAATTACACAGTTATCTTCTATCATCAGATGTTGCTGTTGAGAAGTATAATTTTTTTCTTTTGTTCCTTTGTGCATTTATTATTTCCTCTCTGGAACTTTCTAGATGTTTTTACCTTTGAGTTCACAGTGATGTACTTAAATGGGTTTTTTTTTTTAATTTGTCCCACTCAGCGCACAATTTGACAACCGACTACCCATTAGGATCTGGGAAATTCTTATCCATTATTTCTTAGAGGGTTTACCCCCCTCCATTTTCTTTACTGTTTCTTCTGAGATAGCTGTGTAGTTGATTTCAGCTCTTCTTGTTTAACAACATAAAAATTTGAATGTAGACCCACTATCAATCAATTTTCTTAGTGATAATGTGACTTTCAAAATTATTTATACTAATGGAATGCAATTAAAATAAACTACATAGCATTTGTTTGGCTACACAGAACACCTAACCAATTCTGAGATTAATGATCTTGTATGATGACACTTAACACTTCACTAAATATTTGCTTTTATCTCTTCCAACTCATTGCATGACAATTTAAAAATATAACTTGTGTGGAATTTCAAAAATCAGAGAGAATCATTGGAACAAGAGAAGCATGCTTCTAAATGATGATAAAAATGATATGAAAACAAAGAGTAAACATTAGAATGAGGGGGACAGATGGATAGGAAAATGTGAGCAATGACATAAATAGTAAGAGGTATTTAGTTTGTGAATTCTCTGTTAGGGATTATTATTTTCTCTTTGTAATTCCCTTTCTTGTACTAAACGACAAGTTGTTTTTCTTCCGTCTTTGAACAGTTCCGTAAAACCTAGACATACACCACTTGCATCTTTACCATCTCACTTCTTTTGGGAATGGTTTTCTTCTATGTTGACCCCATAGTTGAATATTTTATATCTTTTTGACATTTCATCTTCAGCATGTGGCTTTTGAATTTTTAATGTGAAGATGATGATAAGCTTCCTTTCTAGGATATTAAGTCTAAAAATCAGTCAGTTTAAGGCTCTACCTATGTTTTAACAGCTATACCACCAATGATATGAGAATAGTCCCCAGTAAGAAAAAAAAATTAAGTAATTGACAGAAGAAACAGAGCTCTGGAGATTTATGGATTTTAATTTTTCTTATTAACTTTTCCTCACCCTTGTCCTTGCTGATAATGAAGATGATTTGTAACCTCAGAAGATGCAACACATCGATGGCGTTACCGCATGAATGACACATTACTGCCTGGGAGAAAGAGTAGTTTCCCAAATAACTTATTTTTCCTCATGACACTCAGGCAGATTGATTTGTATGCTTTTTGATGATAGAGGCACTAGTGTCATTAAGAGTCTCATATAATTCTTTGGAATAATTTAATATTTCTTCCCTGAAAGAGACCTATTTGTTTGGTTAGAGCCAGTTCCATCAATTCACATAACTTTCTTTTGATTTTATGTAGCTTAATAGAAATTAAAGGATTTTATGTTGCTTTAAAATGTTTATAATTACCTATGCAGGAAAACCATCTTGGATTTGAAAAGATAAGAACCTATGTTTAAACTCTGCAGATGGAATAGAAGGGGATGAAAATTATTCTCACAAATTCAAATAATGGCACATCTGAAGGACAAAGCCTTTCATTTAATTTTCCTGTTTTTCAATGAATGTCTTCTAAATTAGAAAGTCTAAAACACCAAAGGAAAATAAGCTCAAATGAGGTGTCAAAATATTTTTTTTTGAATCAATATTCCCTAGTTTTTTTTTACTTTTGTTTTGCCAATCTTCTCACCAGTGAACTGTGAAAGTGCCAGGAACATAAAAGAGAAATGAGGATGGCCGCTGGGAGCATAATGTGCACGGTGTTTGGCTCTGTGTCGGCATACAGATAGGCTTTTCATATGGGGAACTGAGTCGAGTTATCATTCCGTCTTGTAACAGGGATTGTTGCAAGCACTGAGGAGAAAGTGGTGAAGAAAACTGGAAAGGCGCTCGCCTTCGTGGAGTCTCCATAAGACAGGGGTGCTTGATAATAAACAGCAAAGACACTATTGTAGTTGGGAATGAGCTTTGAAGACAATCAGTAGGTACATTTGATGGAATAACTGGATGAATACTCTACTTCACGTCACGTGGATGAGGAAGGCCTCTTGGAGGAGATGAGATATGAGCTGAAACCAGGTAGATGAGAATTGGCCATCTGACAAATGAAGCCTGGGAAAAGAACATCCCCCATAGAGGAAATGGGAAATACACAGGATCTGAATGAGGAAAGTGTTGGTGTGGTTACTATCAAGAAGAAAGCCGTTGTGGTTGTAACATAGTGAGAGAACAGAAGGGTAGTAAAAAGAAGTGAGAACAGTCAGCAGGTGGCAAAGCACACAGTTATTTGGAAGCCATGGTAGGTAGTGTGAGTTTTAGTTTATGTATATTCAAGATTCACATATATCTCAGAATGGATGATAAAGAATAAAAAGATCTTAGCCTTTAACTGCTTAGCTCCATCAGAGCAACTGTCAGCAAAAATATTCAATGGGAAGAAGCAAATGCTGTGTCCATGCTCACAAAACTATTTCAGGATGACAAAATATCTGTTTGATTGGATTTGTCTTTGTTCTTTTTTTTTAAATACCTATTCAGTATGAAAAAACAAACAAAATACCAAGCTAGTTGCCATTGAATCGATTCTGACTCATAACAACTCCATATGTTTCAGAGTAGAACTGTGCTCAATAGGCATTTCAATGACTATGATCTTCCACAAGTAGATGACCCTGCTTTTCTTTCAAGGCGCCTCTGAGTAGATTTGAACTACCAATCTTTTGGTTAGTAACTGAGAGTTTAAATGTTTTAAGCAACAAATAGCTTTATGTTAACAGAAATGCAATGTCTGTTACATTGTGAATTACCCTATATAAATGAGGATATTGATACTATGGGGACAGGGTGGTTCAATGATAGAACTCTCGTCTTCCATATGGGAGACTGGGTTTGATCCCTGGCCAACGTGCCTGAAGTGCAACCATCACCCACCTGATGTTGAACAGGATTCAGCAGAGCTTCCAGACTAAGATGGACTAAGAAGAAAAGCCTGGTGATCTACTTCCAAAAAACCAGCCAATGAAAACCCCATGAATCACAATGGTCCAATCACAACTGATCGTGGAGATAGTACAGGGCTGGGCAGTCTTTCCCTTCATTGTGCATGGAGTTGCCATGAGTCAGGGGCCAACTTGACAGTAGCTGACAACAATGACATTGATACTATAGTTAAATCATAATTCAGGTCCTTCAAATTTTGCCTCTCAGTTGATGCTGACTCCAATTTCTGAATAATGCATCTGCCAGATTGGACTTCCAAACTTCTTCATTGTGAGAAACAGAGGAGATCAAGGACTGAGCTGGCCTGGAGGTCACTACTGTCTTTCTTTAGCTCCACAGGCTGAGGCAATTTCTAGTTGTGAGGATGAATGAGGCCTTCTCTATAGCCATGTCTTTGGCTACATGAACAGTCTCCACTCTGAAAGCCAGGGTGGAAATGGATATGAAATTGAATTTTCTTATTTTCTAATCTGTCCTTATTACCTTGACCAAAACATGATCTTATTTCACTCATTAAAAAGATTGCCACTTTTACAAAATAATCCCAGAATGATCGTCACCATCTAAAAGTTTAGGTTTTGCCTAATGTATTTGTCTAATGGACAGTAATAGGCATCCCCTCGCAATGAACATGTGTTTTCATACACAAAAGGGTGGCAGTCTTCCAGAGTGAAGTACTGCTTGAGTACGTCAGGCCCTTTAGGGAAGCTGTAGTTCTTTCTGTTTTCTCCAAGCTCCACTATTGTTTTTATTTCCAGGTAATCATGAAGGTGGCATCATAGACTTCAGGGCTTGTTTATGCTGCCAGGTTCAATCTACATCTGTCGAATGGACTCTGCCTTCTTTGTGTTAAGAAACACTCTGCTTTGCCTTCCTCCTTATCTGAGTGATAAAAGACTTGGAGTTGCATGTCACTCAAAGGAGTACAGTCCAACCTAAGATCGGGCCCCTGGCATCTTCTTGTATCTGCCTTATTAGGATATTTATGTTTTCTGAATGGAGTAAGAACAGGGTCTCTTTGGGGGAAACTGTTAAAATCCAATAACTTTGTAAAATTGAAAAAATAGAAAGGTTCATTGTATTGCTAGTAACATGATAAGAACTACTTGTTAGCTATGTGATATGGGACAGATGAGTTAAACTCTTTAGTCTTCAATTACTTTATTCATAAAATTTGAATAAGATGATATTGTCTCTATAAAAATATTTAAGAACATACTTGATATATAGAAAGTGCTCAATAATTGCAGGTTTTCTTCCTGAGTGCATTTTCTTTCTTTACATGTACTATACGCAATTAACATATTCATTTATATACGGAAATATGACATCTGTTACACTTTCCCCTGTATTTAATAAACAATTTCTTATGACATAATTAGGTTATCTTTATTTCAGTTTCATATCTTCATAGCAAGATCACTCTCTTCAAACATATAAACTATAGAATATAAGTCAGGTTCACAGAGTTTGGTTTGTTTTCTGTAATTCCACATTGGAAGCTACTCAGGATTTACCCTTCTAAATGGTTTTGAGCTGCATGTCATATTATGTACTCCATAATATAAGGTGTTGAAGTTAAGATGATGTATCTCTAGTTTATATGCTATTTTTTTGTAGTTTTATAGAGATATTCACTTCTTGTCTGTATTAAAACACATCACTATCGAGTTAATTCCCACTCACAGCAACCCTATAGGACAGAGTAGGACTGCCACATAGGGTTTCCAAGGCTGTAATCTTTACAGAAGCAGACTGCCACATCTTTCTTCTGTGGAGCAGCTGGTGGATTCGACTGCCAACCTTTCAGTTAGCAGCCGAATGATTAACTGCTGCGCCACCAAAGCTCCTCTTGTCTATATAGGCTGATTTTTCTTCACAAAAATAATGAATTGTTACTATTTTTAATCTTCACTGCTTCAGTAAGCATCTTAGGAAATGTGTCCCCATACTCATTTAAAGACATATAAAGTTTAACTTTTAATTTTTCTTTTTCTCTCTGTTTTTATTTTGGATTTCTATCTTCTTCTTATAAAACTAGTGGTAAAAGTTGAAAGTTACTTCCTTTTGTGTGCTCTAATTCATTTTCTTTTGCTCATAGATAGGGATATTTTTCTTGGCTATTCCTTTTATTTTACCTTATCTAGATAAAGATAAGGACTTTATGCTTAGGCCTGTAAAACAGCCAAGTTACTAGTACATTCGCTGAGCACACTGTGCCGTTCCATAATCAGCAAGTACTTTCCAGGTGTGTTCCCTGTGCCTAGCCTTTTGCCAAGCTCTCTGGGGAAGCAAAACCCAGAGTCACTTTCCCCCGCCATATTAAAAATATTGTTGGAGAAAAAAGACAAACACACTAAAGATTTAAAGATGGAATGCTGTATGTCAGTGACTGTATGTGATAAGTGGAATTAGAAATGGAGAGATCATTGTGATTGGTGAAACTGGGAACTACCTTTGCATTTTGTGAAAATGTGGTAGTAGAAGAAAAGCAATATGGCCAGAACTTGTAATATTAAATTTGTAAGATGTCCAGTAATGTACCTGGCATGTAGAAGGTACCCAATGAAGGACGTGAGATGCGGTTCAAAGAATGGTTACTTTTGGCCATGTAGACACATACATAGTCACACCCCTGGACTTGTCACATCAGTCTGAGACTGGGACCCAGGCCAGGAAGGTGAGCATATCAGCTGGAGCAGCCTGCAAGCTTGGCTCCTGATGGCAGGGTTGTTTAGGGGAGGCAAGGCACCTGCAGTTTTTGTGAGCCCTAGGTGAGGGGAGCTGAGATTGGAGGTATCCATCCAAAATGGGGACATGCGTGCAGTGCTGATTTAAAGGGACTTTCAGAGTTTCAAACCAGAATGGCGGCACAGGCAGGGGTAGGCACAGGAGTTGGAGTTCAGGGATCAGATAAGTGAAGAAGTGGAGTCATAGGCACACCATTTACTCTTACCTGAAGGAAACTGTTACAATGACCTGGATTACAAGACAGACATGCCTGATCTTGGCTTTTATCATGCTCATTGAGAATCACTTATTATTTTATCAAATATAAACTCTGTCTAGTTTGTAAGCGCTTCCCTTAACATCATATAAACTCTGGTTAATAAACTATCCGCCCTAGTCAGTGTGTCTTTCTTTGTTTCCCCTTTTTTCCACAAATATTTTCAGTACCTCTGATGTGCTAGACATTGTGCTAAAGGATAAGATACTGCCCTCAGGGGATTTACACTTTTGTGGGGAGGACTGTAACCTCCAAAGCCTTATGTCACTGTGCATTTCCTAAATGCAGTGCCTCAAATACTCCTCTGTCTATCCAAGAGCTTAGATTCATCCTTCAATACCAAACGTGAAATTCTCATCCACTGGGAAGCTTTCCAGATCACTCTAATCCTCACTGTCCCAGTGACTTCAAGAACGTTCAAACTACTTTAGTCCTAGTGCAGAATTATAGACTCATCGGAGCTGGAAGAAATTTGTTGAGTTGATTCCGACTCATGGTGACCCCATCCATGTGTGCAGAGTAGAACTGCTCCATAGGGCTTCCAAGGCTGTAACCTTTTGGAAGCAGATCAGGCCTGTCTTCCAGAAAGCTTTTGGGTGGGTTTGAACTGCCAACCGTTGGCTAATAGTTGAGTACTTAACCATTTGCACCACCAAGGAACTCTGGAAGAAACTTAGTGACCATTTATTTAAACCACTTAGTAGCATGTAGAGAAATTAACCTCCTCAGAAAGACGAGGTGATTTATTTAAGGGTCATGGAGCTATTTCCAGAAAGACCCTGGATTTGTACCAAGGACTTCTGACTCTTAAATCAGTCATATACTTCATAAAGTACCCTGGATACAGGTGATACTCAATGAGTGATGGCTATTATTCACTAAGTACTAATCTTGTTCCTCACTAGATTGTAATTTCTTTATGAACAGGGTTATTCTTTAAATTTCCATTTCATATCTTAACATACTAGCATAGAGCTGAGCCCGTTGTAAATGTTAGGAATGTATTTACTGATTAACAGTACAAACCTCTTTTCCCATTGTCTTCACACAGAAGGGGTAGAAATGTTGAAAGAGAGCCATTATGTTAGTGTTAACAGCCAACTGTCATTGTGTCTTCATTGTAAAGAGTACTTATGGTTCCTGAGTCTTGCACTCAAGCAATGGACATGTGTTGGAGCCACTGTTCTAATAAAAGTGACTATTGATTGTTTATTTTTCAAAGCACTGTCATGATCTGCAAATATTTTAAAGCTATAATTATGCAGACCTTCCTTAAATTGCAATTAGTGGTTATGCATTAATGGGACTGTCAAGAATCGTTACATTTCATAAATCAAAGGAAAAGGCATCCCTTTTGTTGATAGATATTTAAAGCTCCAAGATTTAAATTCAATACACAAGTTTAACTGCTTAGATACTATATTTCTTCAGGACAGATACTGCTGCATGAAAAGCAAAAATAGAAATATGAAGCCCTGTGACATTAATGTTCCACTTGCTGAGGAATCTTACTGAGTTGATATACATCTGGACTTAAAGCAAATTATGGTATTTTAGACACTAGGAGAATATCAGGCTGTGTTCTACTCCCATCACTGAGATAATTGTTAATTGGAGGTTCAGGTCCCCTGTCTTAGTTATTAGTGCTGCTATAACAGAAATACTACAAGTGGATGGCTTTAACAGAAATTTATTCCCTCACAGTTGAGGTGGCTAGAAGTCTAAATTCAGGGTGCCATCTCTAGGGGAAGGCTTTCTTTCTCTCTGAGCTCCGGGGGAACTTCCTTATCTCCTTTCAGCAACTGTGGGCCCGGCGTTCCTTGGAGATCTCCATGTGTCTTGACATAACAGGTTACAATTCAGGATACTGTTCTTTGGTCAGAGCAGCTTCTCAACCATCCCTGCAGGCAGACCACTCTCCTCTCGGACCTCAGCCCATCGGCCGCTTGGCCCAGCTCAGCCCCTGCCCTGCTCGCTTAAGTGTTACAAAGCTCTTCAGCTCTACTGATGAGTGGCCCGTAGGCACCCCACTTGGCCAGTAAGCTTCCTCCAGAAGGTGCTCAGCTCTCTAGCTCCGTGGGTTGGCAAGCCTAGCTCTGCTGATAAGTGCCCAGAGGCACCCCACTCAGCCAGCAAGCCTCCTGCCTGGAGGCGCTCAGCTTTTTCGCTCTGCATGTCAGCACACCCACTGCACAAGCCTCTTAACTTATTCTCAGAGTAAAAATTCTTCACATCACACACTTCGTGATCTCACGTGACATCATAGGACCTCACCACAGTTCCCAGAAAGTAATAAGGAAAAGTACTTCCCACTATGCAATTGTACTTGCTTTTCCTCTTCTTTTACTCTATGTTTTTGTCCCATTCCCTAAATTTTCTTCCATTCATCCTTTTGAAGTAGTGGGATTGGAAAGAATAGAACTCGGGAAAAAAAGAAAATAAGTTGCCATCAAGTTGATTCCAACTCATGGCAACCACGTATGTCAGAGTAGAACTGTGCTCCAGTGTTCTCATGGAGTTTTTAATGGCTGATTTTTTGGAAGCAGATCACCAGGCCTTTCTCCTGAGGCATCTGTGGGTGGACTTGAACTTCCAACCTTTTGGTTAGCATCTGAGTGCATTAACTGTTTGCACTTGTTGGACTTCAGAACTCTGCAAAGAGAAACAGAAATCCAGTTTCTTAAATCACCTGAATTTGATACATTAGTGAACCTACCAATAAAGCTTATACATCTTTCAGTTATATACTTAAAATGTTATTTTTTTATTTGTTGTCATCTTTTTTGAATTTTGTTATTATTTTTTATTCTATATAAATTTTTTTGAACTTTAGATGAAGGTTTACAGAACAAATAGTTTCTCATTAAACAGTCAGTGCACGTATTGTTTTATGACATTGGTTAACAACCCCATGACCTGTCAACACTCTCCCTTCTCGACCTTGGAGGACTTTTTTTTTTGGTGAAAATACACATAGCCTAAGATACACCATTTCAAAAATTTCTACATGTACAATTTAGTGACATCCATTACATTCTTCCAGTTGAGCTGCTATTCTCACTATCCTTTTCCAAATTATTCCATCACCATTATCTTCAACTCACTGCCCTCTAGGCTTCCCATCAAACCTTTCGAGTTGCTGTTGTCAATTTGACCTAACACAGATAATTCTTTTTTTTTTTT
>NW_004444025.1:2345430-2379619 GCF_000243295.1 Trichechus manatus latirostris
GTAACTCAGTGAACCAGTATTTTCCAAATGAAAAATGCATAAAATTACAAAATCATGCATGAGTAAGAGATTCAAACCACCCATCTACTTGTCATACTGTGGTGGTGTGTGAGTTGCTGTGATGCTGGAAGCTATGACACCAGTATTTCAAATAGGTTTCAATGGAGCTTCCAGACTAAAAGACTGGGAAGAAAGACCTGGTGATCTGTGTCTGAAAATTAGCAAATGAAAACCTTATAGATCACAACAGAATATTGTCTATTGTAGTACTAGATGATGACAACAATGGACTCAAACCTACCAATAATCATGAAGATGGCACAGGACCGGGCAACATTTTGTTCTGTTGTATATAAAGTTGCTGTGAGTAGGAACTGACTCCGTGGCAGTTAATAACAGTGACAGCAAAAGATTCAAAGTGCAGGATAGGCCAGTGAATTTTAGTGAAACAAAGTACAAAAGTTACTAATATAATTTCAGATTCCACATTGCAGCTAACCTTTAGGAAACAATGATTTGCCAATTTTTAAAGTAATTTCCAAGAATAATATCCACAATTATCTAAAAAGCCTGTCAACATACTAGCCATTTTTAAACTACATTTTAAACTACATGAGGACAAATTTCTTCAGATACTTCTGCCAAAGTGACATATGAGAATCCAGTTGTCTTTTTTTTTTTTTTAAATTAATCTGGACATTAAAGAGATTTGCAAAAATGTAAATCAGTGCTACTCTTCTCAATATCTTTTTGTTTTGAACAATATATTTTTCATAAAAATGTTATTAGTGTTAATTTGTGATAAATATATTATTTTAAAATTAACTGATAAATATTTTTAAAACATCTCCCAATTTTAATTCAAATGTTATAAATAGGGATAAATTTAAAGCATGCCAACAAAAGCTCTTTGTGGTCCTTGTTAATCTTTATGAGTGTAAAATAACTCTGAGCCCAAAATGATTGACAACTGCTGTCCTAGTGTACGGAGATTTGCTACTGGTAAGACTTCAAAGCTTGACAAGAACACAAACTGACAAACCAGTGTTTATAAATGCGGAACTTCAGAATCTTTGTTCGATCAATCTCCTACACCAATGTTCGTTGAAATTGCTGTATTTATGAAAAATTGGCTTTCTATAAGGATCAGATCTTTCATCAAGGCTCTGTTGCTATTCCTTCTTCAGATCCCACAATATTAATCCAACAAATAATTAATTTCCTTGGAAATTGTAACCAGTGCTTCCACATGTCAATAATGTTTGTTACCATTCTGCTTTTTCTCACTTTCAGCTGGAAGCAATTTACCTTATACTGTTAATGGAAAAAGCAAAACAAACATGGAAGAAATACTTTTATTTGTTCATGGAAAAGATGTGACAAATACAAGGAAACAAAAAAAAAAGCCTGTTTATCCCATGAGTAGACTTTTCCGAAAAGTTTTAGGGTAAAAGTACATATAGTCACACTCTTTCTTTGTTGAACAAGGAAAGTCATAGGATTACACTAAAAATTAGAGAATTAATGCTTTTTTTCTTTTTCCTGTCCAGAGATCCATATTTTATATATATATATATGTATATAAATATATATATACATATATGTATATGTGTATGTATATATACGTATATGTATATGCGTATGTGGAAACTCTGGTGGTGTAGCAGTTAAGAGCTTGGCTGCTAACCAAAACGTTGGCAGTTTGAATCCACCAGGTGCTCCTTGTAAACTCTGTGGGGCAGTTCTACTCTGTCCTCTAGGGTCACTATGAGTCAGAATCGACTCGAAGGCAATGGGTTTGATTTTTTGGTTTTATACGTATATGTGTATATATAATGATTACAGTAAAGGATAAAGAAAGTATTTTATTTATTGGAGGAAAAGCTAGGTTATTCTATAAATGGTTTTGGGATAATTAGATAATTCTTTACAGAAATAACATAGGCTTCCACATCCTATCTGCACTGTGAGAACATATAGGAGACTTTATTTTATAGTCTAGGGATGGGGACAGTCTTTCTTAACATATGTTGCAAAGATCATAAACCATAAAGAAAATAATCAGATTTGATAACGTAAAACTCAAAAATGTTTGTTACAGAAGATAGAGTTACCTCATTTGAAAAGTAAATAACAGATTGGGAAAATGTTTCCAATATCTGCAAATGTTTAATTCCATAGTGTATAATATCTGTGAAGAGTTCTTACAAATCAGTAAGAAAAAAGCAAATACTCAATATAAAAATGGTGAAAAGTCAAGAAGTAAACACAAATGCCCAACAAACACATGAAGACTGTCAAATTAACACTAATATGAAGATTGGTAATACCCATTGTCAAGAGTGTGCAAAACCAACAACAGGCTCTCACACTCAGTTGGTGGGATTGTAATTTGGCCTTTTAGAGGACAATTTGGCATACTTTATAACATGTATATCTTACCTAAAAATTCCACTTCTAATAAAATGTCCTTGGGATATGCATATATATGCTCAATTATGTAAGTAAAGTATACTCATTATTTTTATTGGTGGAAATTTGGAAACAACCTAAATAGTCTCCAGTCAGGGATTAGTTAAATAAATGATGCCAAATCCATCTGACACATTTGTATGCAGACATGAAAATATATGTAATTTTAGATATAGTGAGACAGAAATATTTCACCACATGAAAAGTGTAAAAATACTGTGATTCTTTTTAGAAAAAGACTGCATGCATGCATATGTATGTGTGTGTGTGTATACATATATACATCTGCATGTGTGCATGTGTGTGTGCGCGTATAAAACACATCTATATGCACATAGATAAAAGGTTTTTTTGGAGGCTATAAGCAAACTATTTAGAGCTAGTTTATCTCAGGGGATGCAGTTATGAGAGATTTTCACTTTCTTGGGCTATTTTCTTTCTTTTTTTTTTTTAACAATGAGTATGTATTAGTAGGAGCCCTGGTAGTGCAGTGGTTCAGCGTTTGGCTGCTCACCAAAAGGTCGGCAGTAGGAATCAGCCAGCCGCTCCTTGGAAGCCCTAGGGGGCAGTTCTGCTCTGTCCTGTTCGGTCGCTCTGAGTTGGAATCGACTCAATGGCAATGAGTTTCTATGTATGAGTAGTGAATGTAATTACATTCCAGTCTTATCCTTAATAAACACATTGCTTGAATATTGTTGTTGCTGTTAGGTGTAGTAGCTCATTGAATGTTAATTCAGTGTACCTAGAACACAATCAACTCACAACATGGATACAACTTAAATCAGTGAGTTGAGGTACAAATGAATTAATTGATTTGAGGTATAAATGAATGAGTTTTAGGGAGTTAACCGTCTATGAACTCCTCCCTCCTTTTACGTAATTAATTTCTTATAAGTCAAAAGCTGACCACTGCAATCTAGTCATTTCTAAACTCTCCCTGTAATGCAACACTGAAAGAATTGATAACTGAAAGTAGAAGAAATAATGATTTATTTATTTTTTTGGCATTATGACCCTATATCTAGAAAGTATGATGTGTGAACTCTAAGATGTAGTAGAAAGGGAAACTATTTTCTCCTTATTAACTCAGGGAGTCAAATTTGAATTCTGCTCTGTAAAACACTTATTTCTCTGATTCTTAATAATGTCATCTATGAAATCGGAGTTACATTACAGGTCATTGTGAGTATGATATATTTGCGTGATATTTTTGTGAAAGCATCTTTTTATAGTAGAGTTTTTTTTTTAAATAGAAGTCTCATTATTCCCATTTTAGGAACCGTAGAAAAACTAATCCAAGTTGAAAAGAATCAGCTGTACCATGGATTAAATCATGTTCCGGGATATAATGACTACATGTAGGAAGCACATACCCTCTAAATTACCTTGAAATGTAGTTTTACTCTATTGGAAAAAAAAAAATTGCGAAAGAACGCAAAGGAAAACAATACAAGGACTTGTCAGATGAAGGCTGTGTCAGATAAATGCCAGACAAGATTAGTGACTAGAGCAAGACAAAAGCAAAAACAAAAGTTACGCCCTGGCTTAGTTCTGTGCTAGGAGGTGTGGTTGTTTCTATGAATAGTGTAAAAATATATATAAGAGGTGACCTGTTCATTGTTGAGTCCTATAATTTATTAAAGACTGGTATGTTTAATATGCTAAATAAATAAAATATTAAAATAATGAATATTAATATGAGGTAATGCGTTTGAAAAATATAGGCGATAGTAAATGGCAGTACATGACTTGTCAAATAAATACAGAAAAGAGGAGCTACAATTTCATAGAAGGGATACGGGGGAAACGAGGAATGTAGACACTGAGGAGGACGAAGTTGAGCTGGGTCTGGGACAACATTAGGATTTTGTTGGGAAGCAATTAGGAGGGAGATCCTGGAATGAATTCCAGAAACAGCAGAGCAGTGATCAGCAACTTACCAATTCACTTGTGAAACATTATTATTTCTGATGAATTAGGCAAAAAGTGTTGATAGAGCATTTCTGACAATGTCTATTATCTTCTGAGTTTGTCCACATTTACTATTATCCAGGAAGGTGAGGAACATTTAGAGGCATACAGTTTTTCTTCTTATATACTCTTTGTTATCATATTAGCAGCTCTTCTAAAAAAAGGTTGTGTGGATGACCTGAAGTTTATCGAGCATCTCATATCAGCTGCTATCTGCTTTTCTCCTCTGGAAATACCCACAGGTATTGTTACTTTCATTTTATGACTGAGGCTCAGAGACAGTAACTTTCCTAGTGCCACATCCTCTACAGAAGCGGGATGGAATCTGTCACTGTCTCATCCCAAGCCCTGTGATCTTTTTGCTGTGAAGTGGTGCTTTCAGATATATCTTGTTTACTTCTTTCCAATGTTTAATCGCTTTCTGAGGTTGTTATGTGTTCATGGATTTATTTTGTTCTTTCACACACTGAAGGACAATTTTATCTTTACTGCTTTGTAGCCCAAAAGAGTGAATGTGCCTTAGAAATGTAAGTCTAACTGCTTAAAAAGATCAATGAGCCCTTGACTGATTTCCCTAAATATTATTTATAGTAGATGTCTCTTGACCGAAATGCAAGAAATAGCAGTGTGAAAAACTATTGCATGCATGAAAATCTACAGAATTAAGATTCAAAAGTATCATTGATCATGGTGCCTCAGCTTTATTTCTGAGACTAGAATACAACTTTTTTGAATTAGTTTTTTTTTTTTGCATTAGTCTTTTAATCTGAGAAAATGTGAAGGTAATTTATTTGATTAAAAGCATAATTATGGGAATAAACTAAATGATACGGTATAAGTAATTTTATCCAATACAACTGAAGAGTAACAAAAGCCAGTTATTGTGGTATCTTCCTAGTTGAACCTCAATATTACTGATTCTTGAGAAAAAATATCAGCATCCCAGTGGTTATGAAGCAGAAAGAAACTGAAAGAAGCTTTGGGAGATAAAGAAATAAAGTGGAAGGGAAAAGCCTTTAGACTGTTTTCACTACGATACACAAATTACTGGACATCAAATTACCGTCTGCTGCACGGAGACTGGGAAACCCTCTCTCATTTTAGTGAAGCTTCCTTTGGCAAGTTACTCTGCCCCTCTCTTTTTATGACAAATTGGGTTGATCTATATGATTCAAGCTTTTCTATGGCCTGTTGTTGTGTTCCGTGGAGTCAATTTCGATTCATAGCAGCCCTCTAGGACAGACTGGAACTGCCCCATAGGGTTTCCTAGGCTATAATCTTTATTGGGGAACATTGCCAGGTCTTTGCTTCCATGGAGCAACTGGTGAGTTTGAACCTTTAACCTTACAGTTAGCGGCTGAATGCTTAACCATTTCATGACCAGGGTTCGTTTTCACGACTGTACCATCCTGTTACCGGATGATTTCATAGACGCTCTGATGTTGACCACCCGTCTGTCCGTTTGTTGTCCTGTGGTGACTTACATGTTTCTATCATGCTAAAAGCTATGCCACTAGTATTTCAAATACCAGCAGAGTCACCTGTGGTGGACGGGTTTCAGCGGAGCTTAGAGACTAAGACAGAACAGGAAGAAGGCCTGCTGATCTATTCGCGCGTACCAACCACGATGATGGAGATAGCACGGGACTAGGCAATGTTTTGATCTGTTGTGCCCAAGGTCACCCAAGGTCACCGTGAGTAGGAGCCTACTCGAAGGGAACTAACAACAACGACATGCTCTTCAAAGACAATGGGAATCTTTTGGTTAAATTCACCCTGCATCTTGTAAGAAGAGCAAAACACTAAAATAATTTAAAGGAAGAAAATGCATAATACAATTCTGTTCTCTCTTCTCCTTGCTTTCACTCTATATGGTCTTCCTTGCCCATTTTGTTTACTACCAAAATTTCAACTGCTATTCCTGTTTGGGAGAGCACTAAATGTACATTCTTAGCTCTGACTCTTCTCTAACACTTGAATTTCTAATTGCTAGCTGGTCACCTAAACTTGATTAGAACTTAACACTTAAAAAAAAAAAAATCATCCAGCTATTGCCTGACAACACCATTACTACAGTACATTCTTTCACATTCCTTAATTTTATTAAGATTATGTTGGACTGCATTTATTTTTTATGTATCCGTCTTGCTCACAGACATCCCTCTCTTACCAAACTTACATACTTATACAATTCTGTCATTTCTGTCCCCACGTCAGAAGGCTTTTCTTCATTCCTGTTCCTACTCCTGTGGTTATAAGTTTAGATCATACAGCTGTTACAACACAGAGTACATTGCCTTTAATCTAGTCTAGTCTTTCTTCCTTATAATTGATACACTCTTTTCAACCTATTTATTTATTTCCTAAAGTACATATTTGATCATGTCACGCTCCTTTCAGATATGACCTGTGGCTTTCCACTACAGAGAGCACTAAATACAGTCTTCTCAATCCAGCTTTTCAGGGTTTCACTTTCTACCCTTATCCTTTCATTTCAACGATGTCTCCTACACATCCTATATTGCAGCCATATCAGACTACTTACCATTTCTTGAATTCCTACTATTATTTACAATATAAATCTGTCTTTGTGTAAAAGAGACCCTAGATAACTATGGCTGAACCCATATAAAACTATATTACTCTGTCTGTCTTAGCTCCTAGTGCTACCATTAAGAAAATACCACACGTACATGGCTTTAAAGGACAGAAATTTATTGTCTCACGGTTTTGGAGGCTAGTAGTCCGAAGTAAGCATCAGCTGTTTGTCCTTCTTTGTCAGTAACTCCAGGTGTTCCTTGTAGATGGATCTCCGCAAGATCTCTTCCCTCTGCCTGTGTCTCTCCACATCTGTTTTCCGTGTTTATAAGACACCACGAAGAAGGGATTGAATTTGGATCCAGTCTTGCTCTTTCATGACCTCATTCACATAACAAAAGAAAAACCTATTTCCAAACAGGATCACATTCACAGGTACAGGGGTTAAGACTTCAACATATCTTTTAGGGGGATACAGTTCAATCTATAATACCATCACATAACAGTGCAGATGTGATGGTCCAGGACTGATAAGACTAATTCTTTCTCATGTGGTAATTCAGAAGCCCAGCGTACGCCCTCTGAAGTGTTTTCCTCCTTTTAGCATAATCCATTGTGATTTAGCACCATGTTCCTACTCCTCTCAGCATGAAAGAGGAAGTAAGGAAGAAGGGCACACCCCCTCCATTTAAAACATCCTGGAATTTGCATATACCATTCGCTTCATATGTCGCTGTATAAAACTTAGTAACCTGGTTGCATAGACGACTATAGAATATCCTCTTTATACTAGTCAAATATATGCACAGTTACAATTCTGTCAGAGAAGGAAAACTCAAATAATTTCCACTAAAAGGAGCAATAGAAAAGTGGTAAGATTGCACCCTGTCAAAGGCAGAAGACTTGTGAGACTCCAAAGAACAAGGCAGTCCTGTGGAGTTGCGGCTCTCACAGGTTTCACTGTGCTATGAGAGAAAGGGGAAATCAGATCATGAGGGATACAGGGGAGTCTTTGGCACATTCACTAACTTGTTGTTATTTTGTTTTTTATTCTCTCCTCCTCCTCTTTTTGCTTCTCCTTTTTCTTAGCTCCATCACCTCTGTTATCATTGACATTGTTGAGCTAGCCTTTCTTTTAACTCCACATCCTTGCTGAAATTCTTATCTATGGTTCAGGGCCAAGCCGGCACCACACTCTACAAGATTTTTTAGGATTCTCTATTTTCCTTTTACACATAATTTTACACTTAAATTTTCTACTTCAATATCTGTTATATCAGTCTTCACCTTAAGATTAGTAAGGTGTGCATGTATTAAATATTATTAGTATTATGCTCTCTATAATTTAATTTTTTTTTCTACATTGCCTTGTATAAAAATTTGAAAAGTAACACTTATTGAGAAGCTGGTATGTTGTGGGTGCTAAGTTACTTGTCTCATTTCCCTCTATCAGCAAACAAACAAAACAAAGCATACGAAATAGAACAAGACTCAAGAGTTAAGTAACTAGACTAAGATGATTGAGTTAGTAAATTGCAGTGAAATCATCTAATTCACCAAATGACAAACTTGCCATAAACCAGTCTGATGAAAGATAATTTGCAGAAATTAGACTGGCTAAATTATGGAGGCTTTTTCTTCTTAAGTTTTTATCTCTTATGGCTTCATGATTCCTTTGTATTTGTCAGTCTAACTTAATTGAATGATATTTTGTGTTTTTTACATTGTTCTGTTGTTTAATATTTTGATGAAAGTGTGTGTCTTTTCTATACAAGCAATGAATTAGCTTGTCTATTTTGCCCACCAGTTCCCTGTCTAAGGAACCCTGGTGGCAGAGTGGTTAAGTGCTTGGCTGCTAACCAAAAGGTCAGCAGTTTGAACCCACCAGCTGCTCCTCGGGAGAAAGATGTAGCAGTCTGCTTCTGTAAAGATTACAGCCTTGGAGACCTTATGGGGAAGTTCTGCTCTGTTCTGTAGGGTCACTGTGAGTTGAAATCGGCTCAATGGCAGTGGGTTTGATTAGGTTTTGGTATTCGCTATCTGCCCTGGCCCTTTTCATGATTTTGCCTTTGATTCTGTCTCTGCATCTGTTTTTGGAAGAGCAAGGGTTCTGTACAACTCCAAAGATTATTTTTGTTTCCACCATACCATACTGCCTCATTGATAATATGCTCAAAAGTTTTGTTGAATTATTTGGAAACCCCTGTTACCTACTTGTTGGCAAATAGAATATCTTTTATCCCCATTAAATAATTGTCTTTTAATACTCTTTAATTTTTTGTGACCAAAACCATGTCAATATTTTGGGTCTATTTTGGAAACCAATGTAAGTATTAACTTGCGTGAGTCAAAAGGTTTCTTTTGCAGGGGGTGCTTATTTGTGGTCTTTACAAATAAGGAGATTTTGTGAACATATTATCTAAGAGAGTCTTCAACTGGAAGCTTGGAGAAGAGAGCAACGCTACACTTTCGTTGTAAAGCCACAGGCTATTTATCACCCCTTGACGTATTCACTGAGCCTCTGTCTTTCTCACATACTGGTAACTTGCTGTGAGATGGGCTGTAATGTAAAGCCAAGGCCCATTCCAGTTTCTGAGCTAATCTTAAGAAGGACAATCAAGAAGATTATCAATTTCACAGGACTAGGATTTATCCTACTGCCATTCCATTGATACTCTTTTATCTCGCCTCCAAACAAATGTCTTGATCATATATATGTCTTTTGCTAACCATCAGAGACACAATATACTTTTGTTTATTTTATCTCAGTATCCCTCTTTACCCCATGGTATTTAGTCTCTCAAAAAAGGAGCAATAAAAAGACACAGAAACTGCGAAAGACACTTCTTAGGATAACTTTTCCATTTCTGTTTTTCATTTACACTGATACTTCCAAAATGATTTTTCACTGATGAAAGTTATTTAAGTAGGATTAGAAAAAGAAGCTGGAGCCCTGGTGGTGCAGTGGGTAAGCATTAGACTACTAACCAAAAGGTCAGCAGTTTGAGTCCACCAGCAGCTCCTTGGATACCCTATGGGGCAGTTCTACTCTGTCCTATAGGGTCGTTATGGGTCAGAGTCGACTCCATGGCAATGGATTTTTTTTTTTTTTTAAGAAAAAGAAATGCAAAACTGAATCCCTCATCAGCAACCAAGTCACGGTTTTATGTAAAAGACAAATAATGTGAACAGTTATTTATTTAGCCCACAGTAGTTAACACATGCTTACTTAAAATTTGACTTTTTTTGGTTGTCATTTAAATTTGTCAAGGTAGGCTAAAAATAGCTGGATTTCCATAAACTAGGTCACAGTCGTACACAGTTACTTCCTTTGAGTGGAGAAGCAGAAAATATACCGTATTAAGTCCTTCAATTTGAAGTGCTTAATATAATATCCTTGTTTCTTGCAATGCATTCCTTTTTCTGCTTCTCTCATTTCCTGGTGAATACCCGAAGCAATAGGCAGACATTTTAATAGTGTACTGTGAAGATGACTGTTTCATATTTGCTTTATATGAATTACAAATATTTAGACTGCTTCAGGTGAAATAATTTCTACTTTTTTTGGATGTCTTTATTTGGAGAGTTCTCTCTGTAGTGGTTTAAGTATTTTATAAGTGATTTAAGAGCTTAATACATCAAATTATTCCATTTGCATTCTTGTTGCTGTTCAAGGAATGTAGACCTCATGTTTTATAATTCTATTCCATTTTATTGGAGTTAATTTGGAAAATATGCCCAGCCAGGTGGTATCAAAGGTTTTTGCTATTTCTGAATAGATTAGCATATAAACACATCATAACATATGGTTAAAGGTTCGTTGACAGGTGTGATGACAGCTTTTGCATCTTGTTTCCCTAAATCAATTTAATAGTGCTTTGGGTTAGAAGCCTTGGTAGAGGTATTTTCGCTGTTTAAAAAAAAAAAAAATATATATATATATAGTATAGATTTAGTGAATATTTATTATAATTGCAACCAGTTCATAGTCCTCCTACCCAACTGGAGGGTATGGGATGTGAAGTCTCCCAGGGGAGCTTCAAGGCCGTAGGTACTAAGTTCCTGGTGGGAACTGACACTCAGAAATCCTTGAATTATGAAGGTTAACTTAATTTTTCTTTTCTAATACTCTTCTGTTATATTTTTCCTTTTTTTGTTGTTGCTGAGAAGGTATACAGCAAAGCATACGCCAATTCACAGTTTCTCTATGTACGATTCAGTGACATTGATGACATTCTTCAAGTTGTGCAGCCATTCTCATCCTCCTTTTCTGAGCTGTTCCTCCCCTATTAACATAAACTCACTGCCCCCTAAACTTCCTATCTAATCTTTTGACTTGCCGTTGTCTTAATGTTAAGCTTTTTTTAAAATTGTGCTTTAAGTAAAAGTTTACAGCTCAGGTTAATTTATCATTCAAAAACTTATACACATATTGTTTTGTGACATTTTCCCAGTCTTGAGCTTTATTATTAATCACAAAAACCTTAAATCTTTCATTGGTGAAATATATTAATAATAAAGACAGGTAGAAGAATCTTAATGGTCCAAAATGGAAATACCTGAATGAAATACCATAAATTCAAGGGCCATTTCAGAAAACGCATCATGCACTGATTCTTGGAATTACCTGCAAGTTTATGCATTCACAAAAAATTGATTGAGTGATGTGTTAGTTTCCTATTGCTCCTATAACAAATTGTCACAAACTTAGTGGTTTAAAACAATACAAATTTCTTATTTTACAGTTCTGGAGGTCAGCCCTCCAAAATGGTCTCACTGGGCTAACATCAAGGTGTGGACAAGGCTCTTTCTTTAAGGAAACTCTAGGGGAGAATTCATTTTCTTGCCTTGTCCAGCTTGTAGAGACCACCTGCATTCCTTGGCTTTGCCCCACTACCATTTTCAAAGCCAACAACTGCTGGGCAAGTCTTTCTCACCTTTCATCGCTCTGACACTGTTTCTCTTCTGCCTTCCTATCCCACTTATAAGGACCCTGTGATTATACTGGCCTACATGGACAATCTAGGATAATCTACCAATCTCAAGGTTAGTTGTCTCATTAACAGCTTTAATTTATCTGGAACCTTAATTTCTCTTTGTTTTGTAACCTAATATACTCACAGATTCCTCACATTAGGTTGTGGGTTGTCTTTGGGGAGGCCATTATTCTGCCTACCACAGGTGATGATGACATAAGAATAGTAATAATAAAGAACAAGAAATAGGAAGGTGTACAGGAAAGAAACAGAGGACTGAAAAAAAAGTAGCCACTAGCAGGGCAAACTCAGAAAAGCTCTTCAGTTCCTCTACTCCACAGTTTCAGTAAATACGTAACTAACATTCCCTAGGAGCCTCCTCTATGCCGTTCACTCTTTTGTATTTGTGTTATCTCATATAATCCTCAAAACAACATTACCTCCACATTGCAGATGATCAAACTAAGGCGCAGAGAGTTTGTCCACCATTTCCAGATCACTCAGTCGTAAGTGGCAGAGACATGATTTGTACCCCTGAAATCTGGTCTAAAGGCCCAGAACTCTTAACTAATTAACTACCCTGCCCTTGGTGAAGTAGGATATTACTTTATTTATCTGTTTGTTTATTTACTAGTTAGTCCAATCAGTCATTAAATATTAATTGATTACCCACTGGAAGGTCAGAAATTCTAGTAGGTACTAGAAATGAAGTGTGATCAGTCCAACATGGTTTCTGTCTCTGTGAGTTTATAGTTTAAGATGAAATATAGATATTTGTTCCTATAATCTACTGCTGTGTAATAAACCAGCCTACAACTTTGTGGCTTAAAACAACAAGATTTTACTATCTCTCGTGATTCTGTAGGTTTTTGGGATCAACTGGGCAGTTCTACTCCATGTAAATATTACTGGGTTGAATGCAGCTGGAATATCCAAGATGGATCACTTTTATGGCTAGCAATTGCTGCTGGCTGTCAGTGAGAGCTCTCCATGTGGCTTGGGCTTCTTATTGCATAGTGACTGCATTCCAAGTGGGAATGTCCCAAGAGTGAATGTCCCAAGAGTAAGTGTCCCAAGAGGGAGGAAGCTTATACTGCCAGTCGTCTTAAAGACAAGGCCAGGGGTTGGAACAGTGCTACTTTGTCACCTCTGCTGCATTCAGTTGGCTAAGTCATCAGAGTGAGCCCAGATGCAAGTAGATGGGAAGTACCCTCCAACTTTTGGTACAGAGAGTGACAAAAAACTGTGGCCAACTTTAATAAACCACAGGCAAGAACATGGAAAGCACGTGAGACTATTATGAGATGAAGCTGGGAGAGGAAACCAGTGGCTAAATTATGCAAGACCTAATAAGGATAATGGAATTTAAAATAACACCAAAATTTATTAAGGAGGACTGCTTAAGCAAGAGAGTGCAATTTTCTGAATCTAATTATCAAAAAGATAACTTTGGATGCAAGGTGGAGAATGGAGGGAAAGTCCAGGACAGAAATAAGGAGTGTCTTGGACTAGACGGGTGGGTAGGGATGAAGCAAAGTCATATGTGAATGATATTGAGAGGACACATTTGACAAGACACAGTAGTTGACTGGATGTGAATAGTGAGGAAGAGGAAAGCCAAGGATGACCTTATGCTTTCAGTCTTGAACAACATAAAGAGTATTATTTATTGAATTAGTGAGCAAAGGAAGAGAAGAAGACTGTGAAGGGAAAATCAGAAGTTCAGTTTTGGAACCAGTCACTGAAGTTAAGAAGACCTATGAAACATCCAGGTAAAGTTATCTGGAAGGCAACTGCATATGTGGTCTGGGATTTAGGAATACGATCTGGTTGGAGATAGAAATTTGGCAATATTCATCATGTACATAATTGGTGATATGATTGTGGATGAGGTTGTCTAAAGAGAGGATGCTGTTTGAAAAGAAACATCTGCTTAATACAGAGTCCTGAGGAACTCAAATATTTAATGTTCTGAGAGGAGGTGAAAGGTCAAAGGTGACTTTGAAGGAGCATCCAGAGATAGGAGAAAATACTTAGAGGGTGTGGTGTCATGAAAGAGAAGTAAAAGAAGTTTAGTAGGTGATAGACGTCTCTGTGGAACGCTGCTGTGAGGCCAAGTAGGAAGAGATGGCTAACAGGCTTTTTTGATGATGCAACAGAAACATTATCAGAGACTTTAGCTGATGAGTTTGGTAACCTGTTGGAGTGGATTAATGAATGATTGGAAGTGGATTAATAGAGATCACATGTAGGCCATGAACTTACTTGGATAAGTTTGACTGTGAAAGCAAGTGGAGGAGTATGAAGTGTTAAGGTGGCTTTATTTTTTAAGTTGAGAGACGGAAACAAGGAGTCAATTAAAAAATAAAAGAGAGCTGAAAATTTATGAGCAATAGGATGTGGGCTCTGTGCTAAAATATTTGTAAAACTTCCTGGAATTTTAAACATGGGAATGCTGTGAAAGCAAAATTGCTGAATATTGTAAGGGATTATTGTAAGTGGTTTGTCGGTAAAGACCTATTTTCTCGCTGCTGTTATTCATATGGTTCTAATTAATATTCACCACATTTTTAATCTTGCATGCTAAGATTTCCAGATATGAAGACATCCCTGACTTGGAAAATATATGAGGATTAGTTCTTTTTTTTTGTTTAAGAGCTTTTGATTTAATAAATAGACTGTATTTGTCCTTGGGATTTTCTGCAATGTCACTTACAAGAGTAGAGACTATCTCAGAATCAGAATTTCTAATTTTAGAAACACTTCTAAATTTTTCTTGGCATGGCTGGGTAACACATTTCTGGGTTCCTTTGAAATTTTAGGACTTTGAAAGTGAAGTTGTCTCAAGTCTTGAATTGTTTTATTTAATGTATTTAAAAGAGCTCTTTGTGTGGGAAGTCAAAGTGTTGAAAGGAGAGATGATCAAAGTTTATAAAATTTGAAAGAGAATAAACATGAACTTATTCGCCAAATTTCATAATATTATAATTAGAGGACACCCCTTGAAACACAATGAAGGAGGTTTAGAGCAAATCGAAAGAAATATTGCTTTACACAGTCTGTTTTAAACTCATGAAATATTAACCAAAATGGTAAGAGAGCATGAAAATACAAATAGATTCAAGAGGATGCATGAATGAGCTAGATCTGTAATAAGGTGGCGTGTTGTTCAAGGTCATAGCCTGTTTGGTTTGTGACTTTACTGTAGTACTGTTTTTATTGAAAAAAGTTATTTAAAGAATAATTTAAAGTAATGTCAAAGTGAACATAATACTTCTATATAAATCACTAGAAGAATGTACCGATTTTCCAGAAGGGCCCCTGTTCAAAAAATTATAATTTTTTTTGTGGATTAAAAAAATTGTTAATATACCAGATCATATTTAGTATTGAGCAATTTAATTCATCTTTTTTCTACCTGAATATATTATCTGGTATGTTATTTACCTTTAAGTTCAGGGCATACATTTTTTTCTTAGGATACAATGTGACCTTTTTTCTTAATCATGGTTTAATAATTGTTGAAAAAATTAGAAAGGAAGAAAATAGTTTAAAACAAAGAAAGGAAAGAAATTGTTTAACAGTCACATAGGTAGAGCTCTTTTCAATTTGGAAGATATGGGTATGGGTATGAGTATGGTTTGGAGAGAATTAGAGTAGTAAAAGCATTCCATGTGAAACCCTACCTATACACACACATACATAATATAGGCTGTTTAGAGACAATAATGGAGGGTATAAGTGGTTTGATTAGGACAACTCTCGTCTCTTCTCAATCGTTCTTACTTAATACTGTCAATCCATCTGATGGCTTAGGGAAA
Source organism: Trichechus manatus latirostris (assembly GCF_000243295.1). Taxonomy (NCBI): domain Eukaryota; kingdom Metazoa; phylum Chordata; class Mammalia; order Sirenia; family Trichechidae; genus Trichechus; species Trichechus manatus. The sequence continues at coordinate 2,361,209 of NW_004444025.1, forward strand.
AGAGGATAAAAGAAAAAGTGTGGAAGATGGAGAGAAGCATTTTTATGGTCGTGGAAGAAAGGCCAAAGTTAGATTCCCTTACCTGGAAGGAAGAGAAGGATGAATTCCAAAGGCGTCTGAGTGACCTAACTATGGTATAGACAGATGTAAGTTATAATAACTGTTGATTAAAGTCTCATCTATGCTTGCTTCCAAAAATAGTTCTGAGAAATAATAATTTAATTTGAGTGTTAGAGCTTGAAAGACTAAGAAATTATCTGGCCACATCCACTCATTTTATAATCAGTAAACTTATGTCCAGGGAGGTTGAGTGGCTTGGCCAAGATCTCACAGTAAGTTGAAAGCTAAAGCAAGGCTAGATTCTTGGACTCTTGACTGGCCTAAACTACTCATTGTCATCACTATTACAGCTTTGTAAGAGGCATGACATGAAATTTCAATTGATTTTTTCTTTTCTTAGCAGCAGATTTATACAAGTCCAGGTGGTTCAGCATTTAGCAAACATATTTGTCTGTAGATGTCAAATCGAGAATTATTTGAAATTTCATATTCTTGAAAGACAGTTATACAGACTCCTTAAGTATTTCGAAACATACATTTAAATATATCTATTAAATTTCGCTTACTTAAAAATTATTTTTGTCATCTACTATCTTCAGATGATTTAGGTGCCTTTTCTACTACAGTAAATCCTGCATGATATGTTTGTGAATTTTGCTTTATGCTCATATAAAAGGATTTTGAAAAGTGGGACCATTGATCTTTTACAAATGAAGTCATATTATTATTTTATACTATAATTCAGAACTTACAAGCTGATTTTTTCCCATTAAATGTAGCTGCTTAAGAACCCCTATTTAAAATGATCTTATTCAAATTTCCCATATAAGCATAAACTCTTTCCATAATTAATTTAAATTATGCTCCTTAGTTTGTATAAATTTTCAATTCTCACATATATTGGGTTTTCTGATTGTGAGAGAGTTCTGTCTTCCTGAGGAAACTTTCTAGGGGAGCCAAGTATCTGTCAGTCTTAGATTTAATGAACGTTAATGATGATGATGATTTCACACATTAGATGCCCTTTTCTTCCCTGTGAAGAAGTGTTCCTACTTACTAGGGTGCAAACTAGGGTGCAAGCATTTTTATCCTTCCTCTCTGTCTTTTGCCCTTCTAGAAACCTGGCCCGTGTTCTGTGTAAAGAATCTCTTGGAAACACCTGGAGGTTTTGGTGTTCCAAAAGGCAATAGGCCATTGGCTTCACGGTGTGGGGTCATGCTGAGAACACACCACCCGGTGGCCTCCACAGCTTGTGTTTTCAGGTTTCCATTTGGCATGGAACTCGTTGCTCAAGCTGTGTCAGAAATTCTTGAAGATATAAAATATGTCAGAGGATGATTCGTAGTTTCACTGTTTCTTATGATAACGTCAGTATCATTTGCTTGTTTTTTGCTCATTTATTCAAGATTCTTAAGCCTTTTCTGAGCACCTTCTGCCCTAAAAATTGGAGATGGAGAAGGGAAAAGCAGAGTCCTTGACTGGAAAGGCCTACAAGTGAACTGATTATTAGACTGTGACATCTTATGTGCACAGGTAAAGGCTTACACAAAGGGCTATGGAAGTGCCAGGGGCGTTGGACCCAGATTGGACGTCAGACAAGAGTTCAGAAGTGAAGTGAAGCTTCGAGGTTAATCGTGAGGGTTGAGGAGTTAATCTGTCCTGCAGACAGAGAGTTAGATGTGTGGGTAAAAGGAAGGATCAACAACAGGGTGGGTTAAAAAACAAAACAAAACATTGTGCATTATGGGCACTGTCATTTGTTTTTCTTTTAGACTGTTTACGTTAATTAAAAACAAACTCTTCATTTACATGACGTTTTCATTTTCAAACACCTAGATGAGTTCAAAAAAGAAGATATTTGATTCATTTGAAGAGATCTAAATATATCAGAAGATAAACTATCTCTGGTTAATACTACTAGTTTATGTAGTACAGTTCTGTGTTACTACAAAGAAGGCCTTTTGGGACTGAAAGGAATGCTTTTTGGAGGCCATATTTTGTTCTCTGTAAAGTAAACATCCGTAGATTAAGGACAATTCATCAAACACTCATAACAGTATAGGTCAGTCCTGCCTGAGCTTTTGTTAGTTTGATAGCTTTTGTTGTTTTCAAGGGACTTAGATTCTCTTGCTTAGATTTCACAACGACCCTGTGAAATGGTTAATGTTATTTACAGAGAAAGTTATCAGAGAAGAACAGAGTATAAATGACTGACCAAAGTCAAATAGAAATAAAGGAAAATTTCAGATATCAGACGCAGGTTTTTGGGCACTAAACTTAAGTACTTTTCTCAACATTAAGTCAGAGTTCACATTTGGAAATCCTTAATTTCTAATGATAAAAACCAGCCAACCAACCATTAGTGATTAAAAAACGCAACACTATATCCTTATATGGCCATCATTATGTTTAACAAGGGGCCCTGGTGTGTAGTGGTTAATCATTCAGCCACGAACGGAAAGGTCAGAGGTTCGAACCTGTGAGTTGCTCTGCAGGAGGAAAAAACCTGGCAATTTGCTCTTGTAAAGATTGCAGCCTAGGTACCCCTACAGGGCAGTTCTGTTCTGTCACATGGGGTCACTATGAGTTGGACTCGACCCTACGGCAACAGGTTTTTTTTTTTTTATGTTTAACTACGAGCTTATTTGAAAAGAAAATGGAACTGAACCACCATTAATTTGCTGAAATATTCAGTTATATTCCTAAAATAAGTGTGGATGACTTAAACTAAAGATATGAATATCTGATAAGGATAAGAATGTTAGCAACTCTCTGTTGAGGGCCAATGATTTTTTCATTATTTATAATGTGATTACTGAAATTTACCCAGCTAGTAAATACCAAAAAGTTTTTTTTTTAATTTTACTGTGCTTTAGTTGAAATTTTACAGTGCAAATTAATTTCTCATTCAAAAATTTATACACAGATTGTTTTGTGACATTTTTGCTATTGTGAATAATGCTGCACTGATCATGGGTGTGCATTTGTCTATTTGTGTGAGAGCTCTTATTTCTCTAGGATATATGCCTTGCAGTGGAATTACTGGATTGCATGGTATTTCTATTTCTAGCTTTTTAAGGCAACATCTGTCATTTTCCATAGTGTTTGTACCATTTTACATTCCCACCAGCAATGCATAAGAGTTACAATCTTTCTGCAACCTCTCCAATATTTGTTATTGTCTGTTTTTTTTTTTTGGGAGGGGGCGGGGCGAGGTTAGTACCAGTATGTTGGGGTGAGATGGTATCTTATTGTAGTTTTCATTTGCGTTTCTCTGATGGCTAGTGATTGCAAACATTTCCTCACGCGTTGGTTAGCTGCCTGAATATCTTCTTTGGTGAAATGACTATTCACACCCTTTGCCCATTTTTTAAATTGGATTGTGTGTCTTTTTATTATTGAGATGTTGAAGTAGTCCATAGATTTTAGAGATTGGAGCCTTGTTGAGAGTGTTGTAGCCAAAAATTATTTCCTAGTCCATAGGCTCTCTTTTTTACTCTTTTGGTGAAGTTGTTTGATGAGCATAAGTGTTTAATTTTTAGGAGCTCCCAGTTATCTAATTTATCTTCTGGTGTTTGTACATTGTTAGTTATGGTTGTATTGTATTTATGCCATGTATTAGGGCCCCTAGTGTTGTCCCTTTTTTTTTTCCGTGATCTTTATCATTTTAGTTCTTATATTTAGGTCTTTGATCCATTTTGAGTTAGTTTTTGTATATGGTGTGAGATATGGATCCTGTTTTATTTTTTTGCAAATGAACATCTAGTTTTGCCAGCACCATTTGTAAAAAGGTCTGTCTGGCCATTAAGTGGACTTTGGTACTTTGTCAAAGATCAGATGAACATAAGTGGATGGATTTACATCTTGGTTCTCTATTCTGTTGGTCTATGTGTCTATTGTTGTACCAGTACCAGGGTGTTTTGATTATCGTGGCTGTATAGTAGGTTTGCTATGAGTCAGAAACGACTTGAGGGCAACAAGTTTTTCGGTCTTTTTGACCGTAGGTTCTGAGATCAGGTAGTGTGAGGCCTCCTACTTTGTTCTTTTTCTTCAGTAATTCTTTGCTTATCCAGGGCCTCTTTCCTTTCCAAATAAAGTTGGTGATTAGTTTTTCCATTTCGTTGAAGAATGCTTTTGGTATTTGGATTGGCATTGCATTATATCTGTAGATTGCTTTGGGTAGAATTGAGATTTTCACGATGTTGAGTCTTCCTATCCGTGGGCATAGCATGTTTTTCCATGTATGTAAATCTCATTTGGTTTCTTGCAGTAGCGTTTTGTAGTTTTCTTTGTATAGGTTTTTTATGTCTCTGGTTAGATTTATTCCTAAATATGTTATCTTTTTAGGGGCTATTATTAATGGCATTGTTTTCCTGATTTCCTTTTCAAACTTATCTTTGTTGGTATATATGAATCAAGCTGATTATTGTATGTTGATCTTGTATCCTGTGACTCTGTTGAATCTTTGTATTAGTTCCAGTAGATTTCAGGTGGAATCTTTGGGGTTCTCTGTGTATAGTGTCATATCATCTGTGAATAAGGGATAGTTTTACTTCTTCCTTACCAATTTGGATGTCATTTATTTATTTTTCTTGCCTTATTGCTGTAGCTAGGACTTCTAGCACAATGTCAAACAGGAGTGGTGATAAAAGGCATCCTTGTCTTGTTTGCTTTCTCAGGGGGGATGCTTTCAGCCTGTCTTCACTGAGAGTGATGTGGGCTGTTGGTTTTGTGTAGATGCCCTTTATTATATTGAGGAATTTCCCTTCTATTGCTATTTTATTGACATTTTTTATCAGGAATTGGTGTTGGACTTTATCAGATTCCTCTTCTTCCTCAATTGAAATGATCATATAATTCTTTTCTTTTGTTCTATCTATATGGTGGATTACATTGATTGATTTTCTAATGCTGAACCATCCTTGCATACCTGGTATGAATCCCATGTGGTCATGGTGTATTTTTTTTTAATATGATGCTGAATTCTATTGACTAGATTTTTTTTGAGAATTTTTGCAGCTATTATCATGAGAGATATTTGTCTGTAATTTTCTTTTTTTATGGTGCCTTTACCTGGCTTTAATATCAGGATTATTCGGGCTTCATAGAATTAATTCAGGAGTATTTTTTCCTTTTCTTTGCTCAGAGATAGTTTGAGTAGTACTGGTGTGAGATCTCCAGATGTTTGGTAGAATTCTCCAGTGAAGCCATCCAGGTCAGTATTTTTTTTTTTTTTTAATTATCTCTTCAGTTTCTTCTGCTGTTATGGGTCCATTCAGATTTTCTGCCTTAGTTTGTATTAGTTTAGGTAGGTAGTATGTTTCTAGAAATTTGTCCATTTCCTCTAGGTTCTCGAATTTGTTGGAGTACAATTTTTCTATGGTATTATGTTATGATCCATTTTATTTCAGTTGGGTCTGTTATAATGTTCCCCATCTCATTTATTATTTGGGTTATTTGCTTCCTCCCTGTTTTTCTTTTGTCACTCTGGCCAGTAGTTTGTTGATTTTGTTGCTCTTTTCACTGAGTTAATTTTTGATCTTGTTGATACTCTCTGTTGTTTTTCCATTGCCTATATCATTTATTTCTGCTCTATTCTTTATTATTTCCTTTCTTCTGGTGCCTGCAAGTTTCTTTTGATATTATCTTTATATTTGTTTGACTTGTAGGGCTAGCGTTTTGATTTTGGTCTGTTCTTTTTTCAATGTGTGCATTTATTGCTATCAATTGACCTCTGAGCACTATCTTTGCTTTGTCTCAAGGTTTTGGTAAGATGTGTTTTCATTCTCATTTGATTCTAGGGATTTTTTGATTCCCTCTTTGATTTCTTCAGTTACCCAGTTGTTTTTCAGCAAGGTGTTATTCACATGTATTTAATTTTTTTTCCTTGCTCTTTCTGTTATTGGTTTCTACTTTTATGATGTTGTGATCAGAGAGAATGTTTTGTATTATTTTGATGTTTTGGATTTTATTCAAAGTTGTTTGGGGCCTAAAATGTGATCTTTTCTGGGGAATGTACCATGTGTGTTGCAAAAGAATGTATACTTTGCTGCTATTGGGTGGAGTGTTCTGTGTATGTCTTTAAGGTCAAGTTGATTGATTTTGGCCTTTAGATCTTCTGTATCTTTGCTGAGTTTCTTTCTAGGTGTTCTGTCTTTTACTGACAGTGATGTGTCGAAGCCTCCTAGTATTACTGTGGAACTGTCTATTTCTCTTTTCCGTACTGTTAGAGTTTGTTTTATGTATTTTGGATCCCTGTGACTAGGTGTGTAACTATTTATTAAGGTTATGTCTTCTTGGTGGATTATCCCTTTAATCATTATATAATGTCCTTCCTTGTCTTTTATGGTTGATTTGCTTTATATTATAGTCTATTTTATCTGATATTAGTATTGCCAGTCCTGCTCTTTTTTGTTTACTGTTTTCTTAATATAATTTTTCTATCCTTTGATTTGTAATATATTTATGTCTTTGTGTCTAAAGGAGCTCTGGTGACACAGTGGTTACAGCGATCAAATACTAACTGAAGGTCAATGGTTTGAAACAACCAGTGGCTCTGCAGGAGAATGATATAGCAGTCTGCTTCTGTAGAGATTTACAGCCTTGGAAACCCTATGGGGTCACAATGAGTTGGAATCGACTTGATAGGAATGGGTTGGTTGGTTGTGTCTAAGGTGTGCCTCTTATAGACAGCATATTGATGGGTCATTTTTGTTTTTTTTATCAGTTGTGCCACTCACTGTCTTTTTATGGGTGCATCTAAGCCATTTACATTCAGGTATGATTGTCAATAAGTATGAGTTTATTGCTGTCATATTGTTGTACTTTGTGTGTGTGCATGTGTGTGTGTTGCTGAGGTTTTCTTTGTTCCTGTTTCTTTCATGTGCTGAGTTATTTTGTTTGTGGATTTTCATTTTTTTTCTTTCATTATTATACATTTTGTGTTTACTGAGTCTTTATGTTTGGATGACTGGGTTTATTAACATTCTTTGTGGTTACCTTGATATTTGCCCTTGTCTTCCTAAATTTGAACCAGTCTTTTATTACTTGTATCTCTTTGACTTTTTCTACATTTGAAAATTCTATACCTACACCGTTTATTCCCCCATTTGTTGTTTTGATGCTGTTGTCATTTACAGGTTGATGTCTCTGTTTTCCTGTTTCAAGTCTTTTAGCTTTGTTTTATTATTGAGAGTTCTTTACCTAGGTTGGTATCTGGCTGATGCTGTCCTGTGTCCTAGATTCAGGTTGTTGTCTGATGTTGTTGGTTCTGTAACTGAAGAACTTCCTTTAATATTCTTTGTAAGTTTTGTTTGGCTTTTGTGGGTTCCCTTAATTTCTGTTTATCTGTAAATGTCCTAATTTCACCATCGTATTTGAGGGACAGTTTTGTAGGATATATTATTCTTGGTTAGCAGTATTTTCTGTCCTTTCAAGATTTTACATATGTCATCCCATTGCCTTCTTGCCTGCATAGTTTCTGCCAACTAATCAGAGCTTAGTCTTGTTGTTTCCCCTTTGTAAGAGACTTTTCATCTTTCTTGAGCTGCTCTCAGGATTGTTTCTTTGTCTTTAGGTTTGGCAAATGTGATTATGATATGTCTTGGTGACTTTGTTTTTGTGGGGGTCTATCCTATATGAGATTAGTTGAGCTTTTTGATGGTCAGTTTTTTTCTTTCATGATATTTGGAAAGTTTTCTGCCAGCAAATCAAATCTTCAAGATTCTTCTCTGTGTTTTCCATTTTATCCCCATCTTCTGGGACTCCAATCATGCACAAATTTTTGTTCTTGATTGTGTCCCAGATAATTCTTAGGTTTTCTTCATTTTTCTTCGTTCTTTTCTCTGATTTTTCCTCAAAGAAAGTGGCGTCCATGTATTTGTCTTCAATATCACTGATTCTGTCTTCCATCGTTTCCAATTTGCTCCTGAAACCTCCTATTGAGTTGTTCATTTCTAAAATTTTGTTGTTTATCTTTGGGATTTATACTTGCTATTTTTGTATGATTTTTAATTGTTTATTTAATTTGTTGTTTTATTCTTGTATTATTTTCCGGAATTCTTCTATTGCCTTCTCTGTGTTTTCCTTGATTTTGGCTATGTTTTCATTGGTTTTGTCTGTTTTCCATGACCTTGTCTATTTTTTCTTTGGTTTTGTATGTATTTTCCTTGATTGCTTTTCTAATCTCTTGGAGAGCTCTAAATATTAGGCTTTTGAATAACATGTCAGGTAGTTCCATTGCCTTTTCTTCTACTGGAAGGTCATGTGATTCTTTATTTTGATCACTTGCTGGAGTCATCTTGTTCTGCTTTTTCATATGTTTTGATATTTTTTGCTGTATCCAAGACATTAAGGTATTATTTTCTTTATTCATTGACTGTATGTTTGTTTCTTTTGTTTTGTTTTATACGTCAGAGTAGGTAGGCTGGGCATCCTTTGCTGCTTGCTCATATGTGGACACGATAGCTCTCACACCTTATCTGGGTGGATAGGGCAGCAACAGGCAGGGTGAGCCTGTTTTGCTGTATGCTGGTTTTGCGAGGTGGCTGAGGGTGGACTGGGAAGGTGCTGTCTGCCTCCTGATGTTGTTCCAGCAGTGTGGGAGCCTTCAGAGTTCCTCATCTGATTGGCAAGAGTGTCGGACGGGGGGTGGTATGCTCTCCGTTCCCACCATTCAGCAGCAGTCACGTGGGAAGAGAGGAAGGGTAGTGTGGGCCCAATGCAGTGGTAGGCCTGAGTGCCAGGGATGCTCTAGCTGCAGCAGTGCAGTAGAGACCATCAGGAAGTGAGAGAGGTGGCGTATGGGGCTAGGTGGGAGGGAGAAAGAAAAGAAAAGAGAGAAAGGGATAAAAAAGGTACCTGGTGGGTATGGGTGGGGCAGACCTGGGGGCTGGAAGGAAAGGGAAGGAGGTGACATATGATGCAGAAGGATGAGTGGTGGGAAAGCATGTTTCTCTGGTTACCAGTTGCTCTGTCTCCTGTTGGGGGCTCTGTGAAATTACCTTCCTGCACTCCCTGTCTGGGGTTGCTGCTGGCTGTGCTTCAAGACAGTGAAGCTGTGCCGTGTTAGTTGGCAGGGGGACCTCCACTCCGTGTCTCTCCTCCTTCTTGGTTTTCTGTCAGTTGTTTCTTCCATTCGGTATTTGAAGTAGTTCTTTATCCCTTCATTTCATGCTTAGGGTTTCAGGATTGTCATTTGTGTCTGTTTTACTTAGTTTTTCAGATATTTGCTGCAGAGGGACAGCATAGTGCTTCTGTCTAGGTCACGATGTTGTCTCCACCCCCTAAAGCTGTTTTTTTTTAATCCAGGTTTATTTTATCCTAAACTTTTCTCTTATACAGCATAATACTCAACAATGTACTTACAATTAGGAAAATGGTATTTTCGGAAGTCATCTGATGCTTTCTATCATCATTGGTATTTTGTTTTTTTGTCTAAATAACCTCTTTTGTACTTAAAAACATATAAGTTACCTAAATAAATAGAATATTTACATTGTTATTTGTCTGAGAATATGGCCAAACTTACACATATCAAAAATTCTGAAGATGAGTGCTCTCATTAATAAGATGGCAAGGAACTATAAAACTTGTGATTTGGAGAGTCAGAGAAAAGAGAACTTGTTGAAATCCCTGAGAAAGAAAATAGGTGACAAGTAAATAGGAAATAGGAGTCTCTGGGTGGCACAAACAGTTAAGTGCTCCATTACTAGCTGAAATATTGGCAGTTTGAACCGACCCAGAGGTGCCTCAGTAGGCAGGTCTGCAATCTGCTTGTGAAGGGTCTCAGCCTTGAAAACCCTATGGAGCAGTTCTACTCTGGCACAGTGAGGTTGCCGTAAGTCAGAATCAACTGAACGACAACTAACAACAGCAGCAAATAGGAAATTGCGCCCAGAACAACGATTATCAAGGAAGATTTCTGTGTGTCTTGGATGGTCTTAGAAAATAAATAATGCTAATGGGGAAGAGGTGGTTATATCAGTTATGTATTGCTGCCACCACTGTCTCCAAAACAAACAAGCAAGCAAACAAACAACAACAACAACAAACAGTTCATGTGTTAAAACAACAACTATTTTAGTTTTCTTTATTGTTTAGGCGGGTGGGGAGATTTTTCAACTGGTCTCAGCCAAGTTCACTCAGGTGTATGCATTCTGCTAGTGATTCAGCTGTGAGCTGAACTCAGAGGGCTGGATATCTCTCCTCTTCTGTGTGTGTGTTTTTTTTTTTTTTATTCTCAAGAAGAGTAGACTGGACATCCAGTCTTAGAATAGTGTTTCAAGAAGGCAAGCCTCAGTACACAAGGACTTGTCATGCTTCTGTTTGCATTACATTTGCTGATATCCCTTTGACCAAATCAAGTCACGTGGCCACTTTCAGAGTCAAGGAAGGAGGTAATTACACATAGATACTCAGGCATAGATCCCAGAAGTCCTGATTCATTTGGTTCCATTAGTGTAATAATCTATCGCAGATCACCCTCTGGCCCCAAATGACTAATATGCAAAATACATTCACCTCCTTCCAAGACTCTGAAACTGCCCCCAATCATGGCATCTAGTGCAAAGTCCATGAGCTCATTATCTGCATACTATACTTACGTAGATGAAGCTCCTTGGTACGGCTCCTATTTATCCAGAAACCTGTGAACTAAAAAGATAATTTATCTTTTTCCCTGTTTCTCCTCAATACATATACCGAATATAAGATGGTGAAAAGGACAGAATTACTACAAAAAACACTTCCATTCAATAATGAGAGGAACAGGAAGCACTTAGAAGTCTCTGGTTCACAGCATTGATGAAATCCAGCCAGCATATGCTCCAGGATAAGGAATGTTTCTTTACTGGGCAATCCTGCTTCTTAGAAGATCCCCTAATTCATTACTTTCTACTGTTCTCAGTTCCACCTTTTGGGTATTTGGTCTGCCTTTCCTTTTTGATAAGAAATTGTTCATGTTTAGAGTTGGGTAGCTTTTTTAGTCTGTTTATTTCTTATAGAAAATTCATTTTGAACTGTCTGTGTACATTTTTGTTCAAGCAGATGAAATTTCCTTAAAAATTTTGTGGACTTACTATGAATCTGATTGGGGTCACACCATATCCCCAAATTCCCATCCATAATTTTTTTCAGCAAATTCTTTCTACAAATCCCTTTGTGACAATGCCCTTAATAGTCTTAAAGGCCTTTGTATCTAACTTCAAGGGTCTACCATGACAAAGTTTTAATCTTTCTGAAGTCTTACCAATGATACTTACAGCCACACCTTTGATTCAGCCTTTACAGTGAGGCCATTTCTTACCTTGCCAGCTAGAAATACTTGAAACGTGAAGCAGTTTATTTTCCAACCCAGGATATCCTGGCTCTTCTATTTTTCATCTAAATTCTATTTACAAATTGAACAGATCCCTCATTAGCTCATTTATCTCCTATACCTTCTCATAAGTATATAATGTTGCTGTTGCTTGGTGCCTTTGAATCAATTCCAACTCATAGAGACCACATATGACAGAGTAGAACTGCCCGTAGGGTTTTCTTGGCTGTAATCCTTATGGAAACAGATCACCAGGTCTTTCTTCTGTGGAGTGGCTGGGTGGGTTCAAACTGCCAACCTTTTGCTTAGCAGCCCACCGAGCTCTTAACTGTTGTACAACCAGGGCTCCTTCCTAAGAAATGATAGACGCAGTTTACACTTTCATCATTCAATCCCAAAATGATTTTAGCCAGAGTCACTCTCAAAATGTCTTTAGTCAAGTTTATCAGGAGCATTTTAAATCTTCCAGTTTACTACAGGTGACAGTTTTGCCAGTGTTTTAATTAACCAAACAAACAGGTTTCCATCTTCCCAGTGTCCAATAGCAGTTTTCTACAGCCTTTTCAGCGTTCTCTCTTTACTATTTTCTCTTATCTTCACTAACAACCTTCATGCCAGTTTTCTAGCCCCTGCCTATTACTCTTTCTGAAAGCCAATGACAAATGTTTTAGGCTTTTGTTATGGAAGTGCCCTACTTCTAGATACAATTTGTGTATCAGTGATCCATTCTGTGTAACACACTATCCCCAAATTTAGTGGCTTACAGTGACAACCACTTTTTCCTAAAAGTCTGTGGTTGGCTAAGACAGTCTTCTGCTGATCTTGCTTGAGTTCATTCATGTGAGTACATTCATCTGGAAGGTCCATTGGGGCTGACTCTGCTAGAATGACTGAAACAACTAAACCATTCTCTTCGTGTAGTCTTTCAACTTCAAGGAGGCTAGATTGAACTTCTTAGTCTCAGGGTAGTGTTCTAAGAGGGCAATATAAAAATACCTATAACCCTCTGCTTACACCAGATTTGTTGATATCTTCTTGGAATATCAAGACACATGGCCAAACCCAGAGTCAATGTGGAGGCAGCCAAGCAAGAATGTAGGTACTGGGAGGTGTGATTTATTGTGGAGCTTCTGAAGGGTCACAGCCTTGAAAACTCTATGGACCAGTTCTACTCTGCATCCATGGAGTTGCCGTGGGTTGGAATTGACTCCATGACAACTAACAACAGCAACAACGACAGTGTAATGATCTCTTATACTAGATGGACACCTTTTCTGTTTATCAGTAAGAAGGAGGCCATTAATAGAAGTTTTCTAGAAAAGGTGTACATTCACAAGTAAGACAACTTTGAGGAATTATAAGAATTTAGAAACAAGGATTTGGAAGAGTTTAAGAATGAAGAAAGGGGTGTGTGTTGTTGTGTGTTGTTGAGTTGATTCTGACTCATAGCAACCCTATAGGACATGGTAGGAATGTCCCATAGGGTTTCCAAGGAGCACCTGGTAGATCTGAACTGCTCACCTTTTGGTTAGCAGCCTGAGCTCTTAACCACTTTGCCACCAGGGCTCCAAAGGTGTATGGTGACATGGATTTCTGAGAGTCTGCTGGAAGGTGATACAAGGATGATATGGGATTGAGATGAATAAGATTGAGGCAGAGGGAGGCAAACTATGTGGCAGGGGTTTGCACTTTGGATCAGGAAGGAATGAGAAGAAGATGGCTTTATTGTGTGTTGCTTTAGTAGCAGTAATTTTGTTTTGGGATACGTTATCCTTCAGCCTGAAAATATTTTGTGAAAATTTGTAAAAATTCAAAACAAGATACAGTTAACATCCCTTCATATGCCTGTGTAGGAACTTCACTTTGGTTATTTCTGACAAAATTTACCCCTTACCTTTTATAGCCTGGGCCCAGAAAATATGTCTGAGCTGAGACTCAGAAGAGAATGCACCAACTTCACACATCACTGAAGCAAACTGGGTCAACTACTTTATTCACTTACACACTGTTTGCTTATATAACTTTAAGGGGCTCTCGTTTACAACCTCAGATATATGTCAGGAGAATACTGCAGAAAAATCAGTGTTTTAAAAAATGTTTGGTCTTTTTTACTTTTTTGTGAGCAGTGAGGGTTTAGATTGTTAAAATATCTACAATCTAGCCTTCCTCTTTTTCCACATGTAAAAGGTCTCCTAAGGGCACAGAGTCTCCCCCAAGTTATATTGTAAGAGACACGCAAAGAGGATACTGTATTGATTTAATTTTGTTTCTGCACAATATAGTGATGATAGTTTGAAAAATAAAGTTGGGGCTCTAAGACTTTTCAGACCAGTGTAAAATCACGCATGAGGGAAGAGAAGTTGTTATAACTTTGCAGGAGCAGAGAAAAATCTCCTCACCGACTAATCTGAGATATAAAATGCTAGGCCCTTAGTGAATCTGACAGCTATCCACAAAGGAAATTACAGTGATTAATGTCTAAATATTAAATGATTTATAATGTAGGAACTATAAATATTTTAATGCATATTTAGCTTAATTAAATAAAATAAACTTCTAATGAGCAAAACCAAATTTCTATGGTACAAAAATCCATTCAAGTCACTGATATTATGTGTGTAGGAAATATATTTATTACATCCTTGCTAGTTTGACTGGATGTGGAAATAAAACTTTGTATTGTCTTTAAAACTATTTGTTGTATCTAATTTTTCCTACTTCTATGACTACGTTACATATAAAAGCTAATGTACCTTTATATTTTCCATTTTCATCCTTTGATTTTATAAGTTTTTAAAAATCAGTGTTCTTTTTGAAATAAAGTAAGACACTTTCCCTAATAATCTTTATAGAGAATCACTGGCCAAATCATTACCTGTAAAATAGTGATCATAAGATCAAAGAGATACTAGATATGAAATCCTTTCAAAAGGTGAAGGTTTAGAGTAGTTTTCATTAATTAATAATTAATGCCCTATTTTATTATTAATATTCATTCTTGGATGATGCTAGAGAGCTTTTTCCCATTTCATTAATGCAATAAATTTACATTTAGGAGAAACATTGAGGTTTCTGGAGAAAAGTGGAACTCATATTTCTCTACTATAACAGCCCTTGACATTCATCATTTTAACTATTTGCAAGTGGAGTGAACCAGAAGACACTTGACAAAAAGTAATTTATAATTCTTCTGAAGCACAAATTTGAGAGAAGTTGATGTCGCATGAGAAGAAGAACTAGGCCAGCTAGTGAATTTAATTGAGTAGTCAGCATTTATTTCTTAACACAGTTTGGTTGTCATTTTGTTGAGAACTAAAAAAATCCTAATTAGGATACTGAAAGTGACATTAAACTTTCCTACTTAGAATTTAGTGCATTTGTGTTTGATACGATGTGCTTCCTGGTTCTCATCTGATCTTTAGTACTTTAACTAGGTTTTTCATATACCCTGATAGCCAAAGCATCCGTTATTCGTTATCAACCCACACCGATTGCTGTCAAGTTGATTCCAACTCATAGCGACCTGATAGGAAAGAGTGGAACTGCCCCACAGGATTTCTAAGGAGTGGCTGGTGGATCTGAACTGCTGTCCTTTTGGTTAGCAGCTGAATGCTTAACCACTGCACCATCAGGGATCCAAGAAGGGTGGATTATCCAATAGGCATGGTAAGCACAGTGCTTACCTTGCTTACTAGATAATCTGTAGTGAAATTGTTCACTACAGATTAGTAAGCAAGCACAAGTAAGCCTGTGCTTACCTTGCTTACTGGGTCAACGCCCCGTCAGGGATTTTAAATTTGAAAAGAGGCTTTATTCTGCAGGAAGGTACTGTGGGGTTGGGAGCAAGAGAGATGCCAGCCATACCTAGAAGCAGAATCTTTGATGTGGTGAAAAATGTGAAATTGTTCACTATAGATGATCTGGTAAGTAAGGTAAGCACTGTGCTTACCTGGTCTATTGGATAATCAATAATCAATTATTTTATTTGAATGTATCAGACCTAGAAAAGTTAGAGAGCATATTATAGTAAACATCCTTACACCCAGCCCCCAGATTAAGATTTAAAACATTACTGATAAGTTTGAAATTCCCGTGTCTTCTCCATGATTACATGCTCTCAATGTAGCTATTATCTCAGATTTGATGTCTGGTATTTCTGTAATGTTCATTATAATTTTACTGCTCGTGTGTTTAAAATGAAATGTCTGTATTTTCTAAAAAACTTTATTCAGATAGTGTTTTTGAGATCTTTCAACATTTATTCTTATAGTTCTAGAGCATTTTTTCGCTGCTGTATACTATTCCATTAGATATACCTCAGTATGTGGCAGCTTGTTGATGGGCATTTTGGTTGCTTTGGAAATACAACCAAAACATGAATATTTTTTTCTCTCTGTCATCTACTGAAACTAATTGGATTTTTTATCTCCTTACTTGCTATGATAATTCTGGGTAATTTCTTGGTAAAGCTTCCAGTTTACTAATTTTCCTCCAGCTATAGATAATCTGATTTTTATCCCATCCATTGGATTTTTAAATTTTACTATTTGTCAAGGAGCCCTGGTGGTGCAGTGGTTAAGAGCTTGGCTACTAACCAAAAAGGTTGGCAGTTTGAATCTACCAGCTGCTCCTTGGAAACCCTATGGGTCAGTTCTACTCTATCCTATAGGGTCTAGAGGGTCGCTATGAGTAGGAACTGACTTGATGGCAATGGTTGTTTCTTTTTGTGTGTGTTTATTTTGATGGCAATTTTTTTCTTCAAATTTGGCTGACCATTTTGAGGTCTCTTATTTCCTTGTTCATATTTCCAATATCCTCTTTTATTTACATTTTAGATACTTGATAGTTATTTTATATTGAGAATACAAAATCAAATTTTGCTGTTTATTGTATCTGTTGACCTCTGCTCCTGGTAGCTTTCTTTTCTTGTGTGTGTACTCTTTTAAACTGTAGATGTTGAACTTATATTTGGATGCCATTAAACTGTTAGAATCCCAGGTGTCCTGGGTTGAAGCTATATTTTTCTATGGAAGATATATGTATGCTTCTGCGTAGTGATTATGGGAGCTCAGTTCAAAATGACTTTAACTTCCAGGCCTAGGGTTCCCAACATGTAAAAGAAACCACAAAAATTTAGGTAGTGTGGCTTATGGTTATGAATTACCACGGGTGACTTTTTTTTCTGGCCAGGAGCAGAACCAAGTAAGAGAAGTTTTTCTATTGAAATTCTTTGCCAGAACGCCATCCTTTCACTACTTTATCTCATGTTCCAATCTTGAGAGTATCCAGTGTCTTTTCTGATGAGCCACTAAATCCAAGGCCCTAGTTACCTCTGACAAATAATTGTCCCTAATGCAACTTGTCTTTCATATCTTACATAAAGTTCCTGATCTCTCCATATTAGCTTTTGGGGTTTTCTTTCTTGTGAACTCAGGATCTGTGCATATATGACATTGTGTTAGGAAAAAAAGATGGGGTATCGATCCAAACAAATGCTGAAAAATGGATGTCAACCAGTATCTTGTAAAATACTGAAGAAACCCCTGATGTATTAGATACATTTAGCACTCCTGTTCGGGAATATTAAGAAGTGAAGAATTTGCAGATGTCCCAAATCATCATTATTGTTTACTCTAGTATATGTAGAATCATTAAGTCCTGTACGCACAAACCTGAATGTTAAAAGCAGTCTTCAATAATTGAACCTTTAAGTTGAAAGGTATCTTTGAAATCATCTTATCTCAGCAGAAACAACAATAACAAAAAACAACAGCCAAAACCAAAACCAGTCTGCATTTTTTAGGTATTTAATATTTATCAGACTCTGCTTAGTATTTTATGTTTTTCTTTTAGCTTATTTTTCGTATATGGGTAGTTCCTGACTTAGGAAAAGCTTCCTTTCCGACAACTCTGTTGTAAGTCGGTTCCACATAAGATGAATGCCTCATTGTCTTTTTTAAGTTTTCATTATTATTGCCTTTTATTATCAATATCTTTATAAAACTGATCTTTGTATTTGGGAATTGGAAACATTAGATATAAACTTACAGAGCTATTTTAACACATGCATACATACATAAAAATACACAAATCAAAAATTTACTCCAGCAATGAAGAGGACTGAAATGATGGCATTTTGTCAGTTGTAGTAACAACTGCATTTGTGGAAGGTTCTGGATCATCTGGATTATCCCTGGGAATGGGGATGGCGTTTTGAGTCAGAAAATTAGTGAGAGTTGTCTGTATGGTCCTTTGATTTTTTTCTTCATATATTTCAGGGTAACATCTCACTGCTTCCTGAATCAGCCTACCGATATTAGCTAGTGACCAGCGTTTAGGTCCATGTTTTCAAGCAACTGAAGCCCCTGATTTAGTTTAGAAAAAAATTCCATCTAATTGTTTCAAGGAGTCCTGGTGGCACAGTATTTAAGAGCTTGGCTGCTAACCAAAAGGTCTGCAGTTTGAATCCACTAGCTGCTCCTTGGAAACCCTATGGGGCAGTTCTACTCTGTCCTATAAGGTTGCTATGAGATGGAATCAACTCAATGGCTATAGGTTCTTTTGGTGGGTGAGCCTTTCACTGTAAAAGTTTTTGACAACTTCTCTCCTTCCTCCTCTTCACTAGTTTTTTCTTCTTCCACATTTCTTTCCTCTTCAAAATCCATTAATTTCTGATCTGTCAATCCCTTTTCTTTGTGACAATCCCTTTTCTTTGTGATCCATGAGCCGTTCCACATCAACAGTATCAAGTTCTAAATTCCGTGTTCTTGTCACATGGACAATTTTTCCACCAATCTTTTCCATCATATTATCCTGATCAAATGTTTGGAGCATGTTCACATAACTCAGCAATTTTTTCCATGTCTCCAGAATACATTTTTCCATAACTTCTTCCCAGGAAGATGCAAAGTTCCAGATATACTGATGGTTGTAAATACAGTTTGTCATAACTTGAACATGTCATAAATCAAGGACAATCTGTACATTTTTAAAAAATATATATATACATAAATATGTATATATACACACACACA
>NW_004444025.1:2380503-2408846 GCF_000243295.1 Trichechus manatus latirostris
TGCATATCCCTTAATTTCTGTTTATCTGGAAATGACCTAATTTCACCATCATATTTGAACGAGAGTTTTGCAGGATATATTATTCTTGGCTGGCAATTCTTTTTTCTTTCAAGGTTTTATATATGTCATTCCATTGCATTCTTGCCTGCATGGTTTCTGCCAAATAGTCCGAACTTAGTCTTATTTTTTCTCCCCTGTAAGTGACTTTTTGTTTTTCTCAAACTGCTCTCAGGATTCTTTGTTTGTCTTTGGTTTTAGCGAGTGTGATTATGATATGCCTTGGTGATTTTCTTTTGGGGTCTGTCCTATATGGGGTTTGTTGAGCTTCTTGGATGGCCAGCTTTTCATCTTTCATGATATTGGGGAAGTTTTCTGTCAGCACAGTTCTTCAACAATCCTCTGTTTGTTTTGTGTTTTCTCTCCCTGTTCTGGAACTCCGATCACTTGCAAATTTTTGCTTTTGATTGTATCCCACATAATTCTCAGGGTCTGTTCATTTTTCTTTGTTCTTTTTTCAGTTTTTTCCTTAAACAGAGTTGTATCCAAGTGTTTGTCTTCAATTTTGCTAATCCTGTCTTCTACCATTCCAAACCTGATCCTCAGCCCTTCTATGACACTGTCCGTTTCTGAAATCTTGTTGTTTATCTTATGGATTTCTAATTGCTGTTTTTGTATGATTTCTAGTTGTGAATTTATTTTAGCATTTTATTCCTGCATTATTTTCCTGATTTCTTCCATTCTTTTGTCTATATTTTCCATGAATTTGTCTGCATTTTCCATGAATTTGGCTATTTTTTTCCTCATTTTTGTCTGCTTTTTCCTTCAACTCTTGGATAGCTCTGAATATTAGAGATTTGAATTCCATATCAGGTAGTTATAGTGCCTTTTCTTCTACTGGGAAGTCATCTGGTGTTTTATTTTGAACGCCTACTGGAACCATCCTGTCCTATTTTTGTAAATGTTTTGGTATTGTCTGCTGTCTTTGGGGCATTCTGTAGTTATTTTCTTCATTTATTGATTGTAGATTTGTTTGTTTCATCCTGTTGCGCTCTCTCTCTCTCTCTTTTTTTTTAATTTGGCTATGTCTGAGCAGGAGGGCTGTGTGTTCTATGTTGTTTGCTTGTCTGTGGGCATGACACTTTTTGCCTCCTTCTCCATGACAAAGTCAGTCGCTCAGATATGGTACAGTAGGAAAGGTCTAGTTGAAGAGAAGTTGCTGGGATGGGTTGTTTGTGGCACGTACTAGGCCAACAGGGCAGGCCGGGAATCATTGCAGGGCAGATTCCAGTAGGCCGTGCCTGTGCTGCTTGGGGGGTGATGTTCAGTGCACAGTGCAGGTAGGCGGGAAGGGGAGGCAGATTGTGATAGGTGGAGCTGAGATGGGTTTGTAGAGAGGAGAGAGGAACAGGAACCAAAACAAACAAACAAAAAAGAGTGCTAAGAGAGCTTTATGTTGGAGTGGAGAGATGAGAGACTGAGAAATGGAGAAAAACAAAAGGAGAAAAAGAAGAAGAAGAAAATGAATAAATAAAAATTAGAAAGAAAAAAGAAAAGCCCCCAGGGATCACACTGGTGTGGCTGTGAGGTCTGGGGAAGTTGCTCCCAGGCCATGAAATACAGCCTGGCTAGAAGGGGTTAGAGGTGTCACTCAGCACCAGGTATTCAGAAAACAGGAAGTAAAGGTAAGTATAGAGAGAAGAGAAACTGAGTAATGAAGAAAGACAAAAAGGGAAAAAGAGAGAAAAGAAAACAAAACAAATAGATAAAAAAAAGAACAAGAAACCCCCCCCAAAAAAGAAACAAAAAAACACACACACAAAAAAAAAAAAACAAGAAGAAAGAAATGGCCTCAGGGATCTCTCTGCACATCTGTGCAAACTGAGGGGGTAGTTCCAAGCCACATAGTACTGTCCGGCTAGAATGGGCTCCCAATTTGAGAAAAGAGAAAGAAAACAAACAAACAAATAGATCAAAACAAAGAAACAAACAAACAAAAGCCCCAGGATCCCACAAGCATGGCAGCACGAGCCAGGAAGCAGTTTCACATTCGAGTGGCATTTCACAGCCTTTCAGGAAGAAGCAAAGATGGCTCACGGAGCCAGGTATTTGAGAGAAAGGAGGGGGAGGTGGTGAGAGGTATGGAAGAAATCTAAAGAAGCAGAAAAAAGCAACACCACCAGCCAACAAATGGCACTCAGGGAGTCAGCCAGTGCGGGTGGGTGGAATGCAAGTAGCACTGGGGTGAAGCTGGTGCTTCCCAGGCAAGACACTGTGGCCACAGGAAGCAGAGGAGACCAAGTGAGGTGAAGAAGGGTGTGGGGTGGGTGGGAAAGTGTATATTACTGGTTACCAGTTGTTCTGTCTCCTCTGGAGGCTCCGTGAAGCTGCTTTCCCGTACCCTCTGTTTACCGATCTCTGATAGGAGTCCAAGATGGCAGATCCGTGCTGCGTTAGCTGATAAGGGACGTCTGCATGTATCTCTCCTCACTCTCTGTTCTCTGTCAGTTTCTTATTTCGTTCGGTGCTTGGCTGAGTTCTTTATGTCTTCATTTGATGCTTAGGGTTTCAGGATTGACATTTTCTCTGTTTGGCTTAGTTTTTCGGATTTTTGCTGTGGAGGTATGGCTGTGGAGGTGCTTCTGTCTATAGCACCATGTTGCCCGGAAGACTCTCTTTAGAACATTTTAACTCCCTCAAATTTATTATATCTCATACACCCTTTACATGAGTAAGTAAGTGATGAATAATAAATAACCACTATCTGATATTTCCTACAAATTCTCTCTTCAATGTTTGGCTGCACAGGCCTGAATTTGAGCTCAATGGGACCTGAGAGAGCACTGAGACATTTGAAACCTGTGACATGCCAGAGACACAGCTGGCTGGTGTCACAGCTGGGATTAGAGACCAGCCCTCCAGATATTCAGTCTGTAGACATTAAGCCTGGCACTTTATCCGCAATATTCAATGGCATCAGGGCATGGAGTGCCTGGAACTTACATACAGTAGAAGCTGAGCAAGTCATTGCAGAGGATAAAACTATGTGTGTTTTCAATAAGGAAATGCATGACCAAGGGATGAATAATGGGACTATCTTTTGTAAAATAGCATCTAGTATAAATGGCGGTAATTCTCTTTTGTTATGTGTTCAGAACCCATCATTAATATTCACATGAAAGTTATTGCCTATTACTGCCAGTTCTGCTATTACCTGCTATTGCAGATGACGAATGAAGCCAGAATAAATGTTATAGATTTTAAAGCTACATATTGTATGGTCAATAGCAATAAACTTATGACAGTTCACCTCACTCAGCAAA
Source organism: Trichechus manatus latirostris (assembly GCF_000243295.1). Taxonomy (NCBI): domain Eukaryota; kingdom Metazoa; phylum Chordata; class Mammalia; order Sirenia; family Trichechidae; genus Trichechus; species Trichechus manatus. The sequence goes on from NW_004444025.1 coordinate 2,383,824, forward strand.
CATAACATGGAGGTCAGGAAGGATAAATGTTCCTGAAAGGGAAAGAAAATGTATTATTACAACTTCATAGTTTTCTACTACTGAGTGATGATGCTGCATCACATTTAATATTTGTGTGAAAAATGGCATCAAAATGTACGCAACGGAGTAATTTATCACAGTGGCAGGGCTATAGGGAAAATCATCAATGAAGCCATTGTTAGAGAATGTCACTGTGGTGTATGTTTATTATTCTTCACATTTTATTTGGATCATTTAATGTTTCATTCAATAGCTATATACTGAGTGTCTATGCTAGGAACTGTGCTGGACTCAGGGAATAGGAACAAGCAGAGCCGAATGTAGGCTTTAAAGATGAGAGTTTAGTAAGAGATGCTAACTGCAAGTTCCCAAGTGAAGAATCCTTCTTGTCCATAGACAGGAAAAGAAGGTGCCTCAGTAGATACACGGACTTTAAAATACTGGTGGTGCAATTGTTAAGCACTAGGCTGTTAACCGAAAGGTTGACGGTTAGATCTACTCAACAGCTCTGCAGGAGAAAGACCTGGTGATTTGCTCCTGTAAAAATTACAGCCCAGAAAACCCTCTACAGCGATTCTACTCCATCACATGGGGTTGCTATGAGATTTTATTTGACGGCACCCAGCAACAACAACAAAATAATCTCACTAATGGAAAGTACAATGATTTTACTTAATTTCATTTTGAAGCCAGAGTATCGTATTTATGTAAAATTTCCAAGACTAAGGAATTACAATCCCATTTATTTATATTTCACCAAATTTTTACATGGGAACCTAATATTACATGTACCGTATATTACAGCAATCACATATTTTTAAAGGAATAAATGCTGCTTTTGATAAATTTTAATTCGAAATGATTTCATTGCATTCTATAAATAATAATTTGAGATTGTGAGAATACTTGCAGAGTATTTTATGTACAAAAATCTCACTGGGCATATGTCCAAGGCATAGGTGTTTCCTTCTTTCAGTTGATGTTGTGAGTTACATCCTGCACTATGTACTATGTATGTTTTCTGATTAGTAACTTCATTTCTCTTTATACAAATTTTTCCATATATGAAATATATTTTAACATCTTAAAAAAGATAAAATTTCACAAATAATCCAGAGATCATCTTCTCATAGGTATAATGATTTTCTCATCTATTTTGAGAGCTGATGGACTAAATTCCATGGCTAATTTTAAACCACCACTAGTTATTTTGTAGAAATATAATGAAGAAATAACATATTTTGTTTTACATGGTTTCAGAAATAACCCTGTTTCAGAAGAAATAAAATGTCACCATTTCAGAACCTGTCTTATATCTGTCATAAAATTGATCTTATCATATATTCATTCAACAAATATTTAATAATAATACACTTTGTAATTTCCTGAATTGGCTTTTGCAGAAAATACAAAAAAAAAAAAAAAAAAAATCATTACAGTTGGATTTTTTGTCAGTAATGTACATTTACTTGTATTTTATACTTTCTCTAGCACTTCCCTACATGTTATATAATTTGTACTTGAAAACATTTCTGTGAGGTGGAAAGGATAGGAATTAATATCCTCATTCAGTAGATTAGGAAACTGAGACTCAGGCTCAGTGACTCTTCTAAGAGCAGATGGCCACCAGGGTAGGGTAGAGTTGGGCTTCTAACTCAGGTATTCCTATTCTGTTCTCACACTGGCCCCCGCCTAAAGGAGCTCACAAATCACACACACGCACACACATGCACACGCATACACACACACATTGCACTTGAGATCATTGGGAGGTAAAGGCAGTGTTAATGGGGCTCAGAATCAGGGAAGATCATATCCAGTAGGCAGGGCACCCTTCATGGAAGAATTGGCATTTTATAAATGACATTTATCAAACGCCTGCTGTGTGCCAACTTTGTGAAAGATTATGCATTTAAAGTAAGCAGTACATCATTCCCTGCTTTTAATCTGTTCAGACTTCTGGAGTCTAAGGGTAAAATTAGACAATTGCAATGTAGGTTAGTGTACTGAAATGAAGATTGCTGTAGAATCGTCTGCATAAGAGGGCCGTGGAACAGACCACGCGGGGCAGGTAGCACCTGAGCACTTCTATAGAATTTATTCTCTAAGCAATGGGAAGACATTGAAGGTTTTTAAGCAGGAAGGTTAAATCTGCCATGACAGGAAAGAGATTTATCATCAAAGAGGCTGTTGCGGAGCTTGTTGCAGCAATGCAGTCAAGACATGTTTAAGAGCATTTCAGGGCCGTGTCAGAAGGGCTGGAGAGCACAGATTCAAGAGGTCATACGCGCAATGTTTGTTGACAGTTTGTATGATGGGAGCAAGGGAGGACAAGAAGTCAAGAGTGATGGTCACGTTCCTGGGCCTGACAGGATGGGTTCATTTTCAACATATGAACATTTGTGTTATGGAATTGGTGAATTTTAGGCAAGAGAAAAAAATGTATCAACAAAATCTAGGCACCTGATTAAGAAACAGATAATGTTAACAATCGATTAGAATATGGAATATAAAGAGAAGTTGTGAGAGACTTATACGGGATTACTACTTGCCAACACTGTTCTAAGCTCATTTTTTCCCCCTTTAATACACCCCAGTGGGAGAGGTAATTAATATATTATCCTCTTTTACAGATAACTAAGCTGAGTCCGTGAAATACAGTAACTTGCCCAACCAAACCCAAGTATCTGATGTCAAAGCCAGGATTCAAACCCGGGTTTATCTTACTCTTAGCATTACAGCATGCCACATCTGAGGTTAGATCCCCAAGATCTTTGGATGCAGAATAATAACTTCTCTGTTGCATTTATTTTTTGAGATTAAAGAAATATATTTTAGACTATGTAAAATGGAGGAAAGGATTTGGTGTATTTCTTTTTTTTTTTTTCCTGGAAAGCTCACGCTTGAAGTATTGGTGAAAGATTTAATATTTCTTAATTAAAAAGTACACTAGAAAGTAAATAAATAACAATTTATTATTGTAAAATTAACATTTTGAACAGAGGGGAGTGATAAACTTACCATCTATATTTTCTCAATAAATAGATAAAGCAGAGGCATGGAGGGGTGAGAAAGTTTTGAGAAATACCTGCACAAAAAGTTGAATTTGACTTTGTTAGAAAGAATGAGATCGCTAAGAGATGGAATGTAAAGAAAGAAGAAAAAGAAATTGGAAAACAAATCCTTGGAGAATGCCCTTTTATGCATTGTGATTTAGGATGATCAATCTTGCAGGAGTTTGAGCTGAAAGAAGGAATGAGAGGATGTTAGGCGTAGTCTAGCTTGGCAGAACTAAAAAGAGAAACAGTGCAGTCGTAAGAAACACTGAAGTATTACCATGTAAGCGTCAGATAGGAAGGGACTTTATCTGTCATGCTTGCTGCTGTCTTTCCAACATCTAAAACGGTGCATAGTAGCTCTCAGAAATGCTTGGTTAATGTGGAATAAATGAAATAGAATTAAATGAAGATGGTTACATATGTCATGAACAGGACAAGGGAGGACAATTAATTAATCATTCTAAAATACTGAACAGAAACAATTGCAATATTTATGGTGCCAGCAGTAGAGAGGGAAAAATCAGCACACGAGTGCCATTTGCCAGGTAAAATAATCAGGATTTTCTCTTTATTCTTTTCTTGTTTTTATTGAAATTAAATGGAATTAGAGATTTTTTTAGTAGGAGGCACTGGAGGGTGAAATACTGGAGCTAAGGTGCAAACTCCAGGAAGGAATGGCCTGCATCTGTCGTATTTATTGTGGCATTCTCGAAACCTAACACTATGCTTTTCACATTGAGTATTTACAGTATTTCATATGAAATATTAAATAATATTATAAATATTCAATTTTATATTGAATATTTACTCAGTTCATAAATAGATAAAGGGAGACAACTGAGGTGATGACAAAAGTATGGGAAATCTTTTCATAAAAAGTTCAACTTGACATTTTCAAAGGTATAAAGAGTGTGAAAAGGTATAAAGACGTTTTAAAAGGTATAAAGAGAGTGAAAAGAATTAAGAAGGAACTATTAGAAGACAAATGCCTGTTTACTTGGGAAGTGGGCAAAAGATAGGCCAGTGAAGGAGAGAGGAAAAGCCCATGCTGGTCTGATTCACTTGGCAGCAGTGTGGAAAAGGAATCAGAAGAGAGCAAGACTGTTAGCAGTAGAGAGAAAGAGCATTTCAAGAAGCACACTTTTTTTTTCTTTTAAGAAGTATGTTTTTGATTAATTCAGAGAAGCTAAGAAAGCTCAATCTGAGAAAGAGATCATTAGATTTAGTGACTGGGAGATCGTTACTGCTAAACGATACAACAGTTTCGATAGTGATATCAGGGCCAAAGTTGACAAGGGGTTAGTGTCAGAAGTTTATGATGAAGGCAGGAGAGAGGTTTTCTGCGGTCTCTTTATTTTGAGTCAAGGTTCCTTGGTGATGTGACGGTCACCAGTTTTTGTACAAGACAGATAGGGACTGTTGCCATTCCTGCTTATGGAGCAACCTGTGCTACTTTATTGAACTGAATGACAATTGATAAATATAAAAAATGTAAAATGAAAATAAATCACACCTTGTCCCTCTCCTTTTCTACTCAATAGCCATGTGAGCTTCTCCAGACTGTATCGACTATGCTACATTAGCTGCACCAATGAGCAGAATGACCCAAGAGAAAAAGATGTGCTCTGGATGCACCATCAGCATTGTTACTGGCTTATATCATCTGGGCTTGTAATAAAAAGTGGAATAATCAGCCACTTACTTACACCCGGGAGATTATCATTTCTGCTGTTTGACCTAAAATGTCTTTTAAAAGATCTTGACTTTGCTGAGTTTCTCAAAGTTCATATTAAATATTTAATTAAAGTAGCAGAATTCAGTGAGAACATTTTTACCTACACCTTTGCAGTTAGGTTTGAGTCTGAAGACATAAATGCAAATATAATATTAATCAGCATAATCATTCAGAAACTTATGTTGGTGTTAGGTGCCATCAAGTTGGTCCTGACTGATAGCAACCCTCTGTACAACAGAACGAAACACTGCCCGGTCCTGCGCCATCCTCACAATCGTTGTTACGCTTGAGCTCATTGTTGCAGCCACTCTGTCAGTCTATCTTGTTGAGGGTCTTCCTCTTTTTCACTGACCTTCTACTTTACCAAGTATGATGTTCTTCTCCAGGAGCTAGTCTCTCCTGAGAACATGTCCAAAGTATGTGAGACAACTCTCGGCATCCTCACTTTTAATAAGCATTCTGGCTGTACTTCTTCCAAGACAAATTTATTCATTCATATGGCGTTCCATGGTATATTCAATATTCTTTACCAAGACCATAATTCAAAGGCATCAATTCTTCTTCGGTCTTCCTTATTCCTTGTCCAGCTTTCACATGCATATGAGGTGATTGAAAACACCATGGTTTGGGTCAGGCGCACCTTAGTCCTTAAAGTGACATCTTTGCTTTTTAACACTTTAAAGAGATCTTTTGCAGCACATTTGCCCAGTGCAATGCGTCGTTTGATTTCTTGACTGCTGCTTCCATGGTCGTTGTTTGTGGATCCAAGTAAAATGAAATCCTTGACAACTTCAGACTTTTATCATGATGTTGCTTTTTGGTCCAGTTATGAAGATTTTTGTTTTCTTACGATGTAATCCAAACTGAAAGCTGTGGTCTTTGATCTTCATCAGCAAATGCTTCAAGTCCTCTTCACTTTCAACAAGCAAGCTTGTGTCATCTGCATATTGCAGGTTGTTAATGAGTCTTCCTCCAATCCTGATGCCCCATTCTTTTTCATATAGTCCAGCTTCTCTGGTTATTTGCTGGCCATACAGATGGAATAAGTATGGCGAAAGGATACAGCTGTGGCAAACATCCTACCTGACTTTAAACCACGCAGTATCCCCTTGCTCTGTTCAAATGACTTTCTCTTGGTCTAACTACAGGTTCCTCATGAGCACAATTAAGTGTTGCGGAATGACCATTCTTCACAATGTTATCCATAATTTGTTATGATCCATACAGTCGAATATTTACAATCAGAAACTGATATCAAAGATAGTAAGGTAGAGGTGGAACTGACAGATTTTCTGTTCCTTCCTCTGCCTCCAGAGATGCCATAGCAAAAGCTTGACTATATGTAGAATGCCGATATTATCTAACTTGCTTTTGAAAGTTATCTTTGAGCTATTTTTTCCAGGATTTAGGTCCCTGTGTGGCTCGAACAGTTAAGCGCTTGACTACTAGCCAAAAGGTTGGTGGTTCAAACCTACCCATAGCCACCTCATAAGACAGGCCTGTGATCTGCTTCCTAAAGGTCACATCTTTGAAAACCCTATGGAGCAGTTCTACTCTGCATACATGAGGTCGCCGTGAGTCAGAATCGACTACACAACAACCAACAACAACCTGGCACACTGTTTTGGGTGTTGTCAGTGGTAGTAAACCTTCCTCTTTTGAGAATGGATCTAAGTTAGGGAAATGACTAAATTTTGGAGGCATCACTGGAGAATAAGGGGAAGATCAAAATGAGTAATTTCATTTTTCATCCAAATAAGGGGTAATTCCAAACTATTGCAAATACTTTTCCTGTGTCACTAGGCTCATGTATCCATGTTATATTGGGAAACGAGTATCAGTATTAGAAGGCAAACAATCTTGGGTATTTGGGGGCTGGGGTATTAGAAATACAGCACTGTTTCATCATCTTGAAATGGTCACTGCAAACAGGGTAAGCGAAGTACATTAGCTCAGGTGGACGTTCTGATCAATTCCTGGTTTAAATCTCAATGACATCCTTATTCTGGACTAATTGGGTGGGGGACAGTGACTGACCTAAGATAAAGAGAGGAAAATGGGCAACGCTGACCAAATGTCTATTAACTGCACGTGTCATAAAGGTATTGTAGAAGTGAGGTACCTAGAAAAATAGGGAATATAGGCGAGTAGATAATTGAATATGTGCCATGAAGAGGGAAAGGATAAGAAGAGAGAATTGAGAGAGAAAAGGGATAGTCAGGAGAGGAAAGGCATTGTTGCAAAATTACATTCGTTTGGAGAATTAGATGGGTTCCTGGGGAAGAAAAGTGCCTTCTGAATTAGGTGAATTGTGATTCTTATGAAGTCTTGTAAAGCTTGTGCCTGCTGTTGGGCCAAAGCCAAGTGTTTCCAGATGGCCAAGGGAACCAGGGGGCCCCTTGACAACTCACTCCAGAGTCTAAAACAAGTGGAAGTGAATGGTGTGGCTCCTCATTAAGACTGTCTGTGTATTCAGACAATGGCATCGTTTGTCAAACATTCAGCTGGTGCTGTGGCTGCTGTTCCATCACAGAACCTATTTCACGTAAGAACAGAAGAACAGGTCTTGTTAATAAAGCATATTGCTTGATCCTATAGTGTCTAGACGACATGCAATACTTTGCAGGGAATAAAATAAAATAGATCCAGTGATAGTTTTATAGCAAGTCCCCCGTTTTATCCTCCTTTTTATATGCCGTGTGAAATCACCAACTTCTGAACGAATTTTGAGATTTAATATATATATATGTCAGTACACATATATCCATGTATAACATAAATCACAGCAGAGTTTGCCTCGATGAGTTTTAATAGTGAAAGATCTATACGTATGTGAAGAATGGACATAATCATCAAACACGTTAAAGGTGGTTTTCAACTTCTGAACCCAAAGACAAAAATATATATATGTATATATATGGACACCAGTAAGAGGCTGAAATTTCATCTTTACATTATGTTAAGGTATGAAATAAATGTAAAGAGATACGTACAATACAGTTATTATCTGAGATACATCAGTTTACTCTGCAGAAGATTTGTAATAAAGGAAAAAATGTCAATTGATACATCACACAGAGGAAAACCAGAAAGGCCAGAAAACTTCTTATGTTAGAAAGACAAAGTGAGTTGGAGACCAGGGAATACTTAAAAGAAAATGGACATATTTGATAAACAAAGCCCACTCAAATAAATAGCCAATCTTGTTTTCCTTTTAAATAATATCATGCAATATTTACTGAAAAATCATTGCTTATTGTTTATTGCTTGTCTGAAATTCGCTATTGAAATCTATGTGTATTTTAGCAATGCTCGTATTCATGAAACAAATATATTTTTCTATAGACAGTATGTTTCTGGGAAGGAAGTAAAATGACCTAAGATAGTGTTGGCATTATTATCCTTTAAATGGGGTTAATTAATTTAATAGAATATTTGACATTATTGCTCTGGGTTGTTAGATTGGGTTACTAATGGATAATATTAATTCCATGGATTAAAATAAATGTTGAGACTGAAAAATATATTAATTCCCTCAAAACCATGCAGTTGATCGGGATGGATGGCCTGAAGCCCTGTGCTGTGGTCAATTTCTATGGAACATTTTTGGGATCCATCTTGGACAAAAGAACTCTTAGTTCTTAGAATGCTATGATCAGATATGTGTTTTCTGAAGTTCTGGCTAGATTGTGGAGAACTGAAAGGAAGGGGCAGAAGTGGGTGAGAAAGGACAGTTGGAGACATATTCAGCAACCAAGGTGAGAGGAGCAGTATTATCCATTAGTTAAGAGCATGGACTCTGAAGCCACACTGTCTAGGTTTGAATCCAGTGTCCGTCACTTACTAGCTGTGTGACCTTGGCAAGACATTCAATCTTCCTATTCTTTCGTATCCTTATGAGTGATATGATAATAATAATAGTTCCCACCTCAAGGAATATTGTGGGAAATAAATAATGTACCATAGGAAATATCAGGCAATGTCAAGCACTATATAAGTGTATGCTGTGTGTGAATCAGGAATGGTTTGAGTAGTGACAGAGATGAGTGAAGCAAATTTGAGTGTATTTAGGCATTAGAGTCAACATGGCTTAGTAACTGATTGAATGTGGAGAAATAGTGGGAAGGTAGTGTCATACACCATTCACTCAGATAGAAATATTAAAAGAAGGCAAATTGTGGTAGTAATGGGCATTTTCAAATAAAATAATATTATTCGGTTCATAATGATGAACCTGAGATAAAGTGTTTTGGTGTTGCTCTTTGTTTTTTATGAAGTGGAAAATCTGTGTTATAACTTATAAGTAATGATTTTTACTTGCACTCTTTTTTATGGTTGTTATTATTAGCTGCCATGGCCATGGAGTCAATTCTGACTCATGGCAACCCTATGTGTGCACAGTAGAACTGCTCCATAGGTTTTCAACGCTGTGACCTTTCGGAAGCAGATCACCAGACCTGTCTTCCAATGGGCCTCTGGGTGGGTTCAAACTGCCAACTTTTTGGCTAGTAGTCAAGCATCTAACCATTTGCGCACCCAGGGATGTTTCGACTTCTGTTTTTAAAGCATAATGTACATATTTCTTGATGATCTAGATAATATATAAGAGCATCAGGGACTGTGCTGTGATGAATACAATGAGATTAGACAAGACTGAGGAAGACTCTGCCCCCTGGCCCTACAATAATGGCCCCAGACAGTTTATTTTCTCCAGCTGAGTTTCATTAACCTTCACCCTTGCTGTCTGTCCTGTTTCCATTTTTGAGATATGTCTCAACGTGCATGCAGGACAGAAGCCACTTTCCTTGTTGTTTTCCTGAAACTGCCCTGGGTATGAGAAGAGTTTTTGGGACATCCGACTGTTATTCTTTTTTTCCAAATATATATGGAAGTTGTTATAAAATTTCCATTTTTAAGTGATCATTGGTTCCTTCTTCTCTGGAATGCCTTGCTTTTGCCCCTCCAACTATCCAAGTTGTAAATTCAGCCCCGCTGTGGACTTGGTGAAGCCTTTGTCTCTTCATCCACTTACCTTCCTTTTCTCCAAACTCCAAGTGGATTTGTAGTGAGTACCCTGCAGGTTAAAAAAAAAGATTTTTCTAATACTTTCTTTGTAAATTGTTCTTTCTTTTCACACAGATTTTTATCTTCTTGAGAATAAGCACACAGCTTTATAATTTTTGAATTATTCAAGTAGAGTTCTATGTAAAGACACTCTCATAAATTTTGATGGGTCATTAATATAAACCCTATATGTCTTTCAATCTATTAATTATTTTGTATTTTATATAAATGGACATCAAGTTTGAAGCAAATCCATATGATTGTATGCAAATTTAAATGATTTATGCTTTCTCTTTCCCCTTTTCTCCTAGTCTGCTCCCAGTTTTCAAGAGGAGTCTATGCCATTTTTGGATTTTATGACAAGAAGTCTGTAAATACCATCACATCATTTTGTGGAACGCTCCATGTCTCCTTCATCACTCCCAGCTTCCCTACAGATGGCACACACCCATTTGTCATTCAGATGAGACCTGACCTCAAAGGAGCACTTCTTAGCTTGATCGAATACTATCAATGGGATAAGTTTGCATATCTCTATGACAGTGACCGAGGTAAGTGACAAACTCTCTTTCTTTGTAATGGGGCATATTTAAAGCCTGTATTTGTCACTTATATGTGATGTTATAGAGCTGTAAAGGTGTATTAGAATCCAAGAATCACTTGGTTTAATTTTGCTGTATAAATGAGTAATTCATTTGGAAATCTGGGAAACATATTTAGTGTATCACAAAAAAAATAGTGAATGCCAATTTACAGATATAGACTGTCAACACTCTGCCCAAATGTGCAGTTGTAACATAAAAAAACATATTCTGGTGTATGGTAGTTAAGACCCCATAAGGAGTATATCACTAGTCTAAGTGAGTGAAGTGGCTGCCTTGAAAAGTGGTTTAAGTAAAATTTAAATAAACATATAATAAGAAATTTTATACTTATATACAGTTATTAGGCATTTCACATCTGAAATTTTTATCAGGCAGATAGCATTATTATTACCCTGGCTTTAACATAAGATCCCTGAATATCAGAGAAGTTGCAAGTCTTGCCCAGGATCAATACAGGTCTGCTGACACTAGAGAAGTATATATATATATATATATATATACACATATGTATTATACAGTTCTACAGGATTGCTTATGATGTGACAATTCTGATTAGCTTGCCAGTCAGATAGAGACTTTTCTCATTATACTCAGTTCGTTGGGGGTGGGGTAGGGTGGGTTTTACTTCAGTTGATGATTCTCATGTTGTGGTTTGGTATTGGCAGACTTGCCTAACTTACCTATCACAGAATCCCAGATTTTCTTAATCATTCCTGGATCCATGCTTTGGCTTCAGTGAGTAATATATCTCCCTAAAATTTTATGAGACATTCTGTGTGTATGTTCCAGAAAGCATCCATAAGCAAACTCAAAAGGGTTAAGGCCCTCTGTTGTAAGAGTACCTAAGTACCAGAGTGTGCTCCTTCAGCAGTTTGCTTCCTGGAATATTTAAAGACTCAGATGAAAGTCAGAAGCCTGTTTCAACCAAGATAGGCACCTTGTTAACCCACACGGGCAGACAAGAAAAGAGCCAGCAGTCAGTCAATTCTCCATTGATTAGTTTGTGGCCATTTTGCTGCAGTAATGAGTCAGGAGTGCTCAGGCTAGGTGTCTGATTCTCTGTCCCGTCATCCTGGTCATGAGCATGAAACTGTTCAGTGGAAAAACAAGTCAGCACTATACAAGATGGAAAAAAAAAAAAAATTTTACCGACAACTGTTTTCTTTCTGCTTTGAGAAGGGAGAGCTTTGCTGTTCTCTTGGGGAATGGAACACTAAAACATTGAACCCTTTAGAGTAAATATGGATTCCAATGTGCTGGATGATTCTGAAGCATACTTCTTACTAATGTGATAAAAGTGCTTATAAAACTTAGCTTACTAAATTCTGTTTTTTTTCTTGCTCTCAGTTAACTCACTTAGTACTCTGTCATGTTAGTAAAACTAGCTAGACATCTGGGAGTGTTCTTAACACCGCCTTCACCCTTGCACCATACGGATGTGATTCCTACCGCCTGAATCATTTTCCATCTATGCGCTCTTTTTCCTCCTCACCGGTATTCCAGTCCAGGCCACCCTTGTACATTTAGTACCTTGTTTCTCCACCTCCACGCTTATCTTTCTTTAATCTATTTTTTAAATGTAGGCAAAATTATTTTTAAAATGCTTTTCTGACCACGTAACTCCACTATTTAAAATAAGTCAATGGCTTCTCATTATAATGAGGATAGAATTGAAAAAAAAAACAAAAAAACTTAACATGGCTTTAAGGTCTTTATAGTATCTGGTTCCTGCCCAGCTCTCTAACTTCTGCTACTGCCCTGTTCACTCGCTAAGCTAAACCTACCTGGTTTTCTTTCACTTTCTCAGATGCTCCAAACTCCTTCCCCGTAAATTTCTGCATGCATCTCCCTAGTTCTCACCCCTCCTTCATGTCTGAGTTTATGTATCATTTCCTCAGAGATGCCTTTTATATATTTTCTCTCAAAGCAGTCTCTTCTTCTCCTTCATTAATTTATCTGACGTTCTTATCACAATTTATAATTAATAGTTGTGTTCATTCTTTCTTCTAGAACAGCTTATGGAGCTCCTGCTATGTTCTGGGGACTATTTTCGTCCCATGGGCTAAGTGCTGTGTTTTTTATTTAAGGTCTGGCTATGAGCTGCAGGACGGCAATGTCCAGACATGTTGTGTTCACTACTCTACACCTGGTGCTTAAGATAATGCTGCAACAGAGTTGATGTTTAATACATAGTTCTTAACAAGTGAATGAGTCAAACATATATGTATTTTGAGCTTGAGATGGTATTAGAAGTTGAGTCTTAACTTGCTAATTTAAAAGACCAGAAGATGAATTCTTGCATGTATCCTTTTGGTCTTTACCATTTGACAAGTTTGAAGGTGGCATTTTTAGTTTAGGAAATTATTTCACCCTCATCCTCACCCTCACTATTATGCCCTCAAGGTAAAACTGAACTTCTGAGAAAATTAAAATAGACAACAGCTGACAAACAGAAGAAAGGAAACTCCAGTATTTAAAGAGAGACAAGCTCTGGGGAATTATCAGTGAAGGTGGATAGATCCATGTAGTGGTGAAGAGAATCTGGGAAATTTTAAAATGGTTTTATTAATACTTTAAACATACTAAATGAAACTGAGGGGATGAGATAATCTCCAGTCATTAAATTATACAAATTGATTTGCGTTCAAGCGCGTCTTCTGAGAGATGAACATTAAACCGATAATATGAAGTAACTATATATTAAAGTCAAAAATGACCTTATGGATGCATTTTCAAGATGTTATCAAGTAGTGCTTATGATTTAATATGAAGGGTATTACACTGGTATTACTCTGAAATTATTTTCAGAGATAAATGTGTAAGAATCTCAAAATACTGGCTATAGACTTGGCTTTTTTAATGCGTTATTTGGCACATAGAAATAGAATTTTTGCCCTATGATTTCTTTCCCTATTTATCACTTAACTTTTATGACTTTGCCATCATATTACTTTAAAAAAATGTGTTCATGAATTCATCATGGAAACTTGTTTCTTTTTTTCTTTTTTGTTTTGGTCTTTTACCGATTTCTCTTACACACCGAGGTGGCACTTACTCACTGTTAGTTTTATGTTATGTGGAGAATGCACCCATGTTCCCTTTGTCCGTATCATTCATGCCTTTAACATGGATGCCGTGATTTCATCTCTCAACTTACATCTCTGCATGCCTTCATTCCAAACTATTTAGTCTGTTTTAATGTGACACTCTCTCCACTTCTATGATTATACGGCTTTGTTTAGTTTCTAAAATTTTTTGCCTTTTCTGAGAGTCTAGGTCGGGTAGACATATTGTTAAGTTTTAATTTCTCAATAGATTCATTGATGGTTTTTTAAATAGCAGGCCCAAGGGTAAAAATGGCCCCCCAACATTCTGCCCTGATTATGAGCTAGATGAAAAAGACTAAAATTGTTCTGTGTGTGTTCATTGCACTACCCTTAACTATGACTTCAATTAAACTATCCTTTCGTCCCATCTATCCACCCAAATGCTGGACAACAAGTCAGGAGACTACATCCCAGCTGTACCCAAGGGAGGCTGGGGATGCACCCCATCTGGGTACAGAAACGTCTTTAACTAGTTTAAACTCACTGGTGGGCACAATGTTGAAGTCGTTCTCACCTGGGGCACATGACCTTCTAGGACTGCTCGTGTCTTCTCTTTACTGGAGGCATGTGACAGCAGCCTGGCACTCCTTGATGATCTCATAACTTTCCTAAAAGTTGCACGTTATTACTCTGTAGAGAGTAGGGAGACAGATCTTTAATACATTTTTTAACGATAGCATAGTGGGCTTTCCTATGTTAATGCATTAAACATTATAGTTTTATCTTTGAATATATGTGCAGCAAATTTGAATCAGGACTTAATAAGAACATGGTTTTTATTTATTGGTTCACCATCAACCAGGTAAAAGTAATACATTTCTACAGACGGTAGGTAAAACTGGAACTAATGCTTTGCCTCTTTGTGTCTTAGTTTTAAATTTAAGCAATGTTATATGTCCTCAGAAGGGAAGGCACTTTGATCCCGGTTCTATTCATAGAACAAAAATACTTCCAAATTATAAATTTCTTCTCAGATGCCCCGAGAAAGCCCATCAAGGAAATGTATGTTAATCTAATCTGGCCTAGGCAAGCTGCCATGATTTAGTGATCATAAATATTAACTTCTATGCCTGAAAGAATGAAAAAGGGCAGTGAATTTTAAATGAAGCGTAGAAAATATTTTTAAGAAAAAGGACATGGTCTGAATAAAATATACCTATTGGCAGTAATCGTTCTTAATTTCACCCTTTATAGTGCAAAGTAAGACATTTAGATTTCACCTGCTTTTAGGCCGGTGGCTTTTCTACAACTCTCCCACGGTGTTACTAACATGAGCTCAAAATGAGAATATGATCTACTGCTAGTAATACTTTGAGAGACATTTAGGGGAGCTGTCAGGTTAAAAATACCTTATAGAGCTATAAAACCTGTTACCATTGAGTCAATTCTGACTCATAGCTACCCTAGAGCCAGTCATTAAGAATTAGACACATTCAGAAGTGATATAATTCCATGGTACTTTATAGGGCATTCTTTATTTAAGCCAAAAGATTGAGAATTCAGTAGAATTTAGAAAATTTTACATTATAGTGATATGTTTGAGGTTTTTAATACATATTATGTTTTATATGTAATTATTAGAGGAATTTCTAGATTTTTTTCTATATTTAGATCATCAACTGTGTATCGCAACAATTTTCTTTTTCTCTCCAAGTAATTTAATAATAAAGAATTAGTCTTTGCTATAATAATTCAAAGTACACTTATATAATAGTATGGGTATTAGAGTTGAATGATCACTATGTATTAATGGCTTTAAATAAATCAATATTTATATACAATTCCCATTGCCCACATAAATTTATATTCTGAATTAAATGATGAATGTATTTATAAGGATTATTTTGTGCCAGTTTGTGTAGAAGAGGAAAGGTATATCTCAAGTAATAATTTTTCCCTAATTAGGATGTGGTACTGTTATGGATTGAATTGTATCCTCCAAAAATGTGTGTCAATTTGGCTAGGCCATGATTCCCAGTATTGTGTGGTTGTCCTCCATTTTGTGATCTCATGTAATTAACCTATGTGTTGTAAATCCTAACCTCTATGATGTTAGTGAGGCAGGATTAGAGGCAGTTATGTTAGTGAGGCAGGACACAATCTACAGAATTAGGTTGTATCTTGAGTTAACCTTTTTCTGAGATATAAAAGACAGAAGTGAGCAGAGAGGAGAGGGACCTCATTACAACCAAGAAAGAAGAGCCAGTAGTGGTGCATGTCCTTTGGACCCGGGGTCCCTGCACTCAGGAGCTTCTAGACCCAGGAGAAGATTGATGGCAAGACACATGGAGATTTCCAAGGACCATCAGGCCTACAGATGTTGAAAGGAGACAAGGGTCTTCCCCCATGGCACCCTGAATTTGGACTTCTAGCCTCTTAAACTGTGAGAGTATTAACTTCTGTTTGTTAAAGCCATCCACTTACAGTATTTCTGTTATAGCAGCACTAGATAACTAAGGCAGAATTTGGTACCTAGAGTGGGGTGCTGCTCTAACAGGTACCTACAATGTGGAAGTGGTTTTGGAATTGAGTAATGGATAGAGGCTGGAAGAGTTTTAAAGTGCCTAATAGTAAAAGTCTAGATTCCCTTGAAGAGACTGGAATTATGGACATCAAAAATAATTCTGGTGAGGCTCAGAAGGAAGTGAGGAGACTTGTAACACAAGAAATGGCATAGATGACAATGAGAAGCAGCAGCAGAGAATGGTGGCAGCCCAGGAGACCATTGTGAGATGATGTACGAGCTGACCCACAGAACGAGAGAGCTGAGTGCCTTAGAGCTGAGACTTACGGGCTGAGTAGGGCACCTCAGGGCACTTATTGGTAGAGCTAAGGAGCTTTGTAACACTTGCCTGAGCTGGGCAGATTCCCAAGAGGCCCAAGGGCAGAGAGACCAAGGAACCAGGAAACAGAAGCTGAAGAGACAAGGCGGACAGGAGGTAGATCTACCTCAGTTTCAAAGGGTAAGGCAATGACCCCTGGGGTCTCAAAGGGTGGAACCCAGCCTGCTGGGTCTCAAAGGGAGAGTATATGGCCTCCTATGATTCAAAGAGTCACATTTTCACTAACTCAGTTCTGGAGTGTGGGACTGCTGTTCACCTGTGCCTGTGGGATCAGGCCAGATCAGCTGCCCAAAGCTGAGGAGGCGGGGCTGCCGTGCCCAAGGGCAGAAGGATGGGGCTTGCCGGGACCTAGGAGCTAGGGTCAACACTCAAATGGACTAGGAGAATGGGGCTACCCAAATATGAGGGAGCAGAGTTGCCATCCTAGTGGACCTGGAAGGCAGAGCAGAAGCCCAGGGCTGAGGGGCCTCCACCCAGAATCCAGAGAATGTGGCCAATACCCAGAATCTGGAAGGCAGGGCCATTGTCTAAATGGTCTCAGAGAACAGAGGATTATTTTTAAGACTTGAGAGCTAAAGTGATATGTTCTGCTGGGTTTTGGACTTGCTTGGTGCCTGTTATCCTTTCTTTATAATCAATTTCTCTCATTTGTAATGAAAATGTCTACCTTGTGCCTATTCCACAATTGTACTTTGGAAGCAGATAACTTTTATTCTAGATTTCACAGATGAAGAGGAATTTTGCCCCAGGATGGAATTTTCACTTGGAGTTGATTTAAGACTTTTGAGACAAGATGGGGTGAATGTGTTTTACATGTGTCAGGGACATGAATTTTGAGGGGCAAAGGGTGGAATGTTATGGATTCAGTTGTGCCCCCTCCCAAAAAATGTGTGTCAACTTGGTTAGGCCATAATTCTCAGTATTGGCTGGTTTTCCTCCATTTTGTGATCTGATATAATTATCCTGTATGTTTTGTAAATCCTAACCTCTATGATGTTAATGAGGCAGGATTAGAGGCAGTTATGTTAATGAGGCAGGACAGAATCTACAGGATTAGGTTGTATCTTGAGTCAATCTCTTTCTGAGATATAAAAGAGAGAAGTGGGCAGAGGGGAGAGAGACCTCATTATCACCAAAAAAGAAAAGCCAGGAGTGGAGCACATCTGTGGACCATCTTCCCTGTGCTGAGAAGCTCCTAGACCCAGGGGAAACTGATGGCAAGACACATGGAGATCTCCAAGGGACTCTGGGCCCACAGATGTTGAAAGGAGACAAGGAATTTCCCCATAACTGACAGAAAGAGAAAGCCTTCCTCTAGAACTGGTGCCCTGAATTTGGACTTCTAGCCTTCTAGATTGTGAATAAATTTCTGTTTGTTAAAGCCATCCACTCGTGATATTCCTGTCATAGCAGCACTAGACAACTAAGACAGGTAGCAAGAGTACCTGGGTGGTGCAAATAGTTAATGCACTCAGCTGCTTACCAAAATGTTGGAAGTTTGAATCCACTTAGAGGCACCTCAGAAGAAAGGTCTGGCGATCTACTTCTTAAAAATCAGTAATTGAAACCTCAGTGGAGCACAGTTCTGCTCTGACACACATGGTTTTGTCATAAGTTGAGTTGCCTTGATGGCAACTGGTTACCAAGAGACCAAGAACCCGAGTTTACATTACATTTGATGAATTGAATTTCACTTCAATAGTTGGAATATAAATTTCCAGTGATTTTTAAGTCATCTATTGATTGGTTGTGCAAACTGTTTGCTCTTGACTGCTAACCTAAACGTTCAAACCCACCCAGTGGTAACACAGAAGACAGACCTGGTAATCTGGTTTTGTTAAGACCACAGCCAAGAAAACCTATGAAGCAGTTCCACTCTGTAACACATGGGGTCACCATGAGACAGAGTTAACATGAAGGCAACTAACAACAGGAATTGACTTTAC
The DNA here is from genome assembly GCF_000243295.1 of Trichechus manatus latirostris. NCBI lineage: Eukaryota > Metazoa > Chordata > Mammalia > Sirenia > Trichechidae > Trichechus > Trichechus manatus. The sequence goes on from NW_004444025.1 coordinate 2,402,204, forward strand.
AGCAGTTAGACAATACAAAAGTCTTTTAGTGTGGAATGGGAAAGTCAAGTTGAGACAGAGTCTGAGAGGGTCAGTTACTGATACCGAAAAAAACAAATCAAATAATTGGGTTAATGGAGCCCTGGTGACGCAATAGTTAAGTGCTCAGCTGCTAATGGAAAGGTTGCCAGTTGGAACCCACTAGCCTCTCTGTGGGGAAAGAAGTGGCAGTCACTTTCCGTAAAGATTACATTCTTGAGAACACTGTAGGGCAGTTCTACTCTGTACTATAGGATCGCTATGAGTTGGAATTTACTCAATGACAACTTTTTTCTTTCTTTCTTTCTTTTTGTTTTGGTGTAAGCATGGGGTTAACAGTCTGTTCACATTGAAAGTAAATCAAGCCATGGTTTGTGAATTACTTCTGGTTGGCTAAACCAAATTCATCAAGTCTGATACAGCACAATTTGAGCAGTTCCCGTTCTTAATAAAGGGATGTAATTATTAATTCTGAGAGTTTTGAGAAGAGAGAATCCACACTGTGAGTTACTTTTGACACATAGACTGAATGAGTTTGAAAGTCTATCATTCTTTAAATGCATTCTTCTTGATTTTGTACATCATTTTCATTTTCTTTGGCAAGGTGAACTGCCCATAAATCTTAGGTTTAGAATTATTTATTGATAAAATACATTTACAAATTATCATTTCCATTTAAAATTCCTTGCAACGTATGTTGAAAGATGGAACATAATACCAAGAGCTTCACCACTTTAATCTTTGCTATAAATCAAAACAAAACCCACTGCCGTCGAGCGGATGCCAACTCATAGTGACCCTAAGGGCAGAGTAGAATTGCCCCCACAGGGTTTCCAAGGCTGTAAATCTTTACAGAAGCAGACTGCCACATCTTTCTCCCATGGAGCTGCTGGTGGGTTCAAACCACCGACCTTTCGGTTAGCAGTTGAGTGCTTTAACCACTGTGCAACCAGCATATAGAGCATCACCCATGGATATGATGTTTTTAGGGAGTTGTCAAGAGAGAATTATGCAATGATTGGAGAAAGTAGGACCAAGAGAGTGAAAGAGGTTAAGAAATTTAGTTCTTTTTCCTACTGGAGAAGAAACCGGATAGACTTAGTAACTGTTTTCAAGCACACTGATAGCTCTTGAATTGATCATGATGACCAGCTGTGAGTGTTCTGCCTCCACTAGTGAAGAAAAACAGGAAAGGCGCTTGAGTTGTCTCGCGGAAAGATTTAATTTACTGAATGTGAACAAAAATCATAGGCGATCCATGACGTGTTTTAAAGTTTTATCATTGAACGTTTTTCTCGTGGTACGTGACTGCTGTTTAAATCATCCCCTGAGCAATTCAGGGTTATTTATTTGTTTTTTGTTACATTACAGGACTGAATGGAGAAAACTGATTTTTTTTTTAATTCCCTTTAAATTCAGATTATGGTTCAATTTTCCATTTTGAAATGAAATTAATTATTTTTAAATGTTCCTTGTGAAATATTCCAAATAATGAAATAAAAAGAATTATATGAAGACCCCCAAGAGCCCTTATCTCAGCTTTATTTTTGATAAATATATGGGCAATTTTATTTTATCTATGTTTTCCTACCACTGGCAATTGTTTTGAAACAAATACCGAGATATCGTATCATTTCATCTGAAAATATTCCAGTATGTATTTGGGAAAAATAATGCTCTTGTTTTAAACATAACCACACTATGATTATCATACTTAAGCAAATTAGCAATAATTCTCTTATAACATCATCTTTTTTTTCACAGTTTGTTTTCGTTAGAATACAAATGAGATTCTTATGTTGCAATTGTTAATATATCTCTTAAGGCTTTTACCACAGTCTGGATTTTTATGATTGTATCACTATGATGTTTAACATATTTCTGTGTCTCACATGTTCCCTGTAAGTTGGTAGTTAGATCTAGAAACTTGATGGGATTCACTGTTTTTGGCATGAAACTTCATAAAAACCCAAAACCAAACCCATTGCTGTCCAGTCAATTCAGACTCATAGCCACCGTGTAGGACGGAGAAGAACTGCCCCATAGGATTTCCAAGAAGTGGCTGGTGGATTCAAACTGCCGACCTTTTGATTAGCAGCCTGAGCTCTTAACTACTGTGCCACCATCGTACCCAAACCAAACCTGTTGCTGTCGAGTCGAATCCAACTCATAGCGACCCTATAGGACAGAGAAGAACTGCCCCATAGGGTTTCCAAGGAATGGCTGGTGGATTTGAACTGCCGACCTGTTTTTGGTTAGCAGCCTCAGCGCTTAACCACTGGACCACATCATAGATGCTATTACATTCCTGCAGTTAGAGATACCTAATCTTCAGTTGTCTCTCTTCTGTTGTTAGCAGCAATTGATGATTGTTGCCTTGATTCATTAATTCACTCAGTGTTACAAGATGGTTCCAGTTTTAAATATATTTCATTATTTGTTAGCTGGGGTATTTCCAAAAATAAACTTCCTTTAACTCATTATTCTGGATACGGTTCATATAGGAAAGGCAGGGAAATGCTTAGTTTTCATCTCTTGTTTGCCAGTTTTCAAAATAATGAGTTGGCTCTGTAGCATCCTCCAAAGGCAATCACATATTTTAAAAAATATTATGAATTCATGGATTTAAAATGTTTTAGGTACTTGAGTCATTTGCAGTTATTATTCTTATTGACATTCAAATTGTCCCATCTTCATTTAAAGGGATTCTCTTCAAATTGGCTGCTGAGTCCTTTAGCACAATACTGATAGTTTTGGATAGTCATACTATCTAGTATGACAATATATTCTAGGCTAATCTTGTACACTCTTCAGCCAATATTTGAATCAATAAAAACTTTAATGACGTTTTCCAGGTTGAAAGGGTTTACAACAAAATTTAGAAAGACATACGTCTTGCCATGGTGAATGAATTTGAATGAAACTTAGCACATGGATATAGGTTATATAGTCATTATAGTTACATAGTCAATATAGTTATATATTATATGTAACTATACTCAATATAGTTATATATTATATGTAACTATACTCAATATAGTTATATATATAGTTAGGTAAATCCTACATTTTATAGAAAGGTGCACATTTTGAGAAAGATACAGGACTTTCTGGAATCAGGAAGATGATGTGATTACTCCTGAAATCTTTTTAGAGCCTTGATTTTGTGTTGTTCATTAAACTATTAATAGAAATGATGACTTTGGGTTGGCTGAGAATAGTTGAAGTGATGTGGAAGACAAATCTATGACTTTTTCCAGCCTTAACTTGCAGGAATTAGATCCCCTAGTTATTTTCCCTCTCAGTTCTAGATATGAGGTAGTATATGAACAATTAAAAAGAAGAATACAGATTTTCTAAGTCATATGATTCCGTAAGTAACATAAAATTAAAGTAAATAATAAATAAAATTATTACTAATAATATGTAGTAAAATGGTCTTATATTTGGGAAATAAATTAAATGTAGCAAATCTGCTCTAGAGAACTGTCACCATCTGGCTAATAAGTGAACGTTTTAATCTCTAGAGGATCGGTTCCAGTAAAAAAAAAATCATATAACAGCAGACTGAAAATCATAACTGCTGACTAGAAAATGGTAAGACAAAATAGAGTGGCCTCAGAGAGATTTTTGGTCTTATGCTCACATGAAAAAACAAAACAAAAAAACAAAACAAAAAAACAAACGCATCGCCATCAAGTCGATTCCGACTCCTAGTGACCCTATAGGACAGAGTAGACCTGCCACGTAGGGTTTCCAAGGAGCAGCTGGTGGACTTGAACTGCCAATCTTGGGTTAGTAGCCATAGTTCTTAACCACTGCACCACCAGGGCTCCCATTATACTCACATCGATTCACATAAATTCATCTTGTGGAAAATGTACCCAAACTCTTCAGATATTAGTATCAAACAATAGAATATCATCTACAGTAAATATGTTTTTCATTCTATAAGAGAAAGAAATTTTTATGGTAATGAATTTTGATTTCTGATAAACCATATTGAGGACACTGCAACTTCATAACATCCAAACAACAGACCTACGAGAGTTTAAGCAGGGGCTCCTCTTTCCTTTGGTCAGAACAATGGTGGGGAAGTAGGCGAGTTTCTCATGTGAACCGGCATAAGCAGATGCTAATAAGGATCATAGCTGGAGTTATGCTTCAGTAGTCTGCATCCCCTCAGCTGCACAAAAATATCGGCCTTAAAAACATACTCACTGACAATTTCACAACACGATGCAGAGCAGCTCAAGGACTTTTATCAGTCTTTATTTTTCTTTGCCTCCTTAGGCTTATCGACACTGCAAGCCGTGCTGGATTCTGCTGCGGAAAAGAAATGGCAAGTGACTGCTATCAATGTGGGAAACATTAACAATGACAAGAAAGATGAGACCTACCGATCACTTTTTCAAGATCTGGAGTTAAAAAAAGAACGGCGTGTAATCCTGGACTGTGAACGGGATAAAGTGAACGACATTGTAGACCAGGTTTGCTGTTCTCTGTTGTCTAATGGCACCAAATACAGAATACGTGTGCAACGTCAGCATTTACAATGAGCATTTGTGTAGTGGTGCTTGAACAGCACTTTTTACATTATGGTTTACATAGGATGCAGCAAAGATCATCTGTTAAATTATCTCTGGCTTCAGTTAGTGATAGCAGACGGTCTTCAATAAAGCTAACGCAAAATAATAATCATTAAACAAATTCAATATATAATTACTGATTCTTATGTTTTACATGATGAGTGTTGCCGTAAACTTTGATATTTAAAATTGGAAATTTAAAAATTAATCTGTTGAACTTTTTACCGATAACAAAGTAGACATGCATTAAGTCAAAATGAGTCTGAGTCATGAGAGAGGAGTAATTCATTAATTCTTTGGAGATACATGGTTATATCAAATAGAAGGGTACTATATGGTACACTAAGCTATATTAGTGTCTAAATGTATTTATGTTTCCAGAAAGAGCATGCATTTATTTTTCCAAGAAGTAATTTTTTTTCTCTCTTACATAGGATATGTGTCACTATAATAATATTAACGTATAAATTTAGAATATGTAGGAAAGATACATCTAGGTTTTGTTCACAATCTGAGGAGTAAAACAGATGAATCCATTTGGCCTTTTTCAAAGAGTAGCATGATACCGGCGATAAGGATATTTTTACCTGTGCTTACCATACCAACTTGCTTCATTTAAGATCTTTTCATTTTATATTTTTTCCCATGCAAAAACGTATACATACACTGTTATGTGACCCTAACTTCTCTCCCCATATTGTGACAGCACATTCCTCCTTTCCACCTCTGATTCCCCATGTCCATTCAATCATCTGCTAACCCTCTCTGCCTTCCCATCTCACCTCCAGGCAGAAGCTGCCTGTTTAGTCTCTTGTATCTACTTCAGCTAAGAGGCACACTCCTCACGAGTATCACTTTATGTCCCAGAGTCCAGTCCAATCCCTGTCTGAAGAGTTGGCCTCAGAAATTGTTTTATTTCTGGGCTGATAGAGAATCCAGGGGCCGTGCTTTCCAGGGTTCCTCCAGTCTCAGTCAGACCATTAAATCTAGTCTTCTTACTAGAATTTGAGTTCTGCACTCCAACTTGCTCCTGCTCCATCCGGGACTCTGTTGTGTTCCCTGTCAGGACGGTCATTGGTGGAAGCCGGGCACCATCTAGTTCTGGTCTCAGGCTGATGAAGTCTCTGGTTTATGTGGCCCTCTCTGTCTCTTGGGCTAATAGTTTCCTTGTGTCTTTGGTGTACTTCATTCTCCTTTACTCCAGGTGGTTGGGACCAGTTGATGCATCTTAGATGGCCACTGGCTAGCTTTTAAGACCCCACATGCCACTCACCAAAGTAGGATGCAGAACATTTTCTTAATAAGCTTTGTTATGCCGATTGACCTAGATGTCCCCTGGAAGCATGGTCCCCAGACCCGTACCCCTGCTCCTTTGTCTCTCAAAGTGTTTGATCGTATTCAGGAAACTTCTTAGCTTTGGTTTAGTCCAGTTGTGCTGACTTCCCCTATAGTGTGTGCTGTCCTTACCTTCACATAAGATAATTCTTATCTAGTATCTAGTTAGTAAATAACCCTCAGCCTCCCTCCCACCCTCGTAACCATCAAAGCATGTTTTCTTCTGTGTTTAAACCTTTTCTTGAGTTCTTGTAAGAGTGGACTTATACAATATTTGTCCTTCTGTGACTGACTAAATTCACTCAGCATAATGACCTACAGTTTCCTCCATGTTATGTTTCATGGCTTCATCATTGTTCTTTATCATTGCGTAGTATTCCCTTGTGTGGATATACCATAATTTGTTTCTCCATTCGTCCGTTGATGGGCACCTAGGTTGTTTCCATCTTTTTGCTGTTGTAAACAGTGCTGCAATAAACATGGGTGAGCATATATCTATTTGTGTGACTTCTCTTATTTCTCTAAGATATAGTCCAAGGGGTGGGATAGCTGGACCGTATTCTACTTCTATTTCTAGCTTTTTAAGGAAGCGCCAAATCGACTTCCAAAGTGGTTGTACCATTTTACATTCCCACCAACAGTGTATAAGTGTTCCAGTCTCTCCACAACCTCTCCAGCATTTATTATTTTGTGTTTTTTGG
>NW_004444025.1:2408946-2411159 GCF_000243295.1 Trichechus manatus latirostris
CATTTATTGCTATAAACTGATCTCTGAGCACTGCTTTTGCTGTGTCCCAAAGGTTCTGGTAGAATGTGTTTTCCTTCTCTTTTGATTCTATGAATTTCTTTCTGCCATCCTTAATTTCTTCTATAACCCAGTAGTTTTTGAGCAAGGTGTTGTTCAGTTTCCATATGTTTCTTTTTTTTTTCTTGCTTTTTCTGTTGTTGATTTCTACTTTTCTGGCTTTATGGTCAGAAAAGATACTTTGTAATATTTTGGTGCTTTGGATATTGTTAAGACTTGCTTTATGGCCTAATATGTGGTCTGTTCTGGAGAATGTTCCTTGTGTGTTGGAAAAGAAAGTATACTTGACTGCTGTTGAGTGGAGTGTTTTTGTATATGTCTATGAGAGCAAGTTGGTTGATTGTAGCATTTAGTTCTTCCGTGTCTTTCTTGAGCTTCTTTCTGGATGTTTTGTCCTTCACTGAAAGTGGTGTGTTGAAGTCTCCTACTACTATTGTGGAGCTGTCTATCTTTCTTTTCAGTGCTGTTTGTTTTATGTATTTTCGAGCCCTATGTTTAGGTGCATAAATGTTTATTATAGTTATGTCCTCCTGCTGTACTGACCCTTTAATCATTACATAGTGTCCTTCCTTATCCTTTGTGGTGGATTTTACTTTAAAGTCTATTTTATCAGAGATTAATATTGCCACTCCTGCTCTTTTCTGAGTGTTGTTTGCGTGATATATTTTTTCATCCTTTGAATTTTAGTTTGTTTGTGTGTTTAAGTCTAAGGTGTGTCTCTTGTGAGCATCATATGCATGGATCATGTTTTTTTATCCAATCTGCCACTCTCTATCATTTTATTGGAGCATTCAGTCCATTTACATTCAGCATATAATTATTGATAGGTATGAGTTTAGTGCTGTCATTTTGATGTCTTTTTTGTGTGTTGTTCACAGTTTCTTTGTTCCACTTACTTTTCTGTACTGAGTCATTTTTCTTTCTTTATTCTCTTTTCATCTTTTTCATTGTTGTTGATTTTGTGTTTGCTGAGTCTTTACATATTTCTAGTTTTTTTATTTTGCCTTGTAGGATTGTTAGTTTCCTTTGTGGTTACCTTAATATATACCTGTATTTTTCTAAGTTTATACATCTTTTTTTTTTCTTTATATCACCTTGACTTCCTCTCCATATGAAAAATCTGTGTCTAGATTTTTTAAGCACTCTTTTTTGTTTTAATGTTGTCATCGTTTACATATTGACATGTTTCCCTATTTTCAGTGTTTTAGCTTTGATTTTTTTTGTGACTTCCCTCTCTGGGTTGATATCTGGTTGCTCTGTAATGTGTTCTAGTCATGTGTTGTTATCTGAAGTTATTGATTTTCTAACCAGAGGACTCCTTTTAGTATTTCTTGTAACTTTGGCTTGGTTTTTGCAAATTCCCTAAACTTTTGTTTATCTGGAAATGCCCCAATTTCGCCATCGTATTTGAGAGACATTTTTGCTGGATATATAATTCTTGGCTGGCAGTTTTTTTCCTTCAGGGCTTTATATATGTCATTCCATTGCCTTCTTGCCTGCATGGTTTCTGCTGAGTAGTCCGAGCTTATTCTGATTGACTCTCCTTTGTACATGACTTTTTGTTTATCCCTAGCTGCTTTTAAAATTCCCTCTTTATCTTTGGTTTTGGAAATTTGTTATAATATGTCTTGGTAACTTTCTGTTGGGATCTACCTTATGTGAGGTCTGATGAGCATCTTGGATAGATATCTTGTTATCTTTCATATTGGGGTAGTTTTCTGCCAACAAATCTTCAACAATTCTCTCTGTATTTTCTGTTTTCTCCCCCTTTTCTGGTACCCCAATCACCATAGGTTATTCCTCTTGATGGAGTCCCTCATAATTCTTAGGGTTTCTTCACTTTTTGTAATCCTTTTATCTGATTTTTCCTCAAATAAGTTGGTGTCAATCTGCTTTATCTTCAATCTCACTAATTCTGACTTCCATTGCCTCAATTCTGCTCCTGTGACTTTCTATTGAGTTGTCTAATTCTGAAATATTATTGTTAATCTTCTGGATTTCTGATTGCTGTCTCTCTATGGATTCTTGCAGCCTGTTAAATTTGTCATTATAGTCTTCTCTAATCTTTTTAATTTCCTCTATTGTGTGTTCTGCATTTTGATTAATTTCCTTCCTAATTTCTTGAAGAGTTCTGTATATTAATCTTTTGTATTCTG
>NW_004444025.1:2411259-2413043 GCF_000243295.1 Trichechus manatus latirostris
CCTCTCCAGCATTTATTATTTTGTGTTTTTTGGATTAATGCTAGCCTTGTTGGGGTGAGATGATATCTCATTGTAGTTTTGATCTGCATTTCTCTAATGGTTAGTGAGCATGAGCATTTCTTCATGTGTCTGTTAGCTGCTTGCATATCTTCTTTGGCAAAGTGCCTGTTCATATCTTTTACCCATTTTTTAATTGGGTTATTTTTCTTTTTGTTGATGAGGTTTTGCAGTATCTTGTAGATTTTAGAGATTAGATGCTGATTGGATTTGTTGTAGCCAAAAATTTTTTCCTAGTCTGTAGGTTGTCTTTTGACTCTCTTGGTGAAGTCTTTTGTTGAACGTAACTGTTTGATTTTTAGGAGCTCCCATTTATCTAGTCTCTCTTCTGGTGCCTGTGCATTGTTACTTATTGTTCCTATTGTGTTTATGCCATATGTTAGGGCTTCTAGCATTGTCCCTATTTTTTCTTCCATGATCTTTATCGTTTTCGATTTTATAATTAAGTCTTTGATCCATTTTGAGTTAGTTTTTGTGTATGGTGTGAGGTATGGGTCTTGTTTCAGTTTTTTTCTGATGGATATCCAGTTATGCCAGCAGCATTTGTTAAAGAGACTGTCTTTTCCCCAAGTAATGGACCTTGGGGCTTTGTCAAATATCAGCTGCTCATAGGTGGATGAATTTATGTCTGGATTCTCAATTCTTTTCCATTGGTCTACGTATCTGTTGTTGTACCAGTCCCAGGCTGTTTTGACTACCGTGGTGGTATAATAGGTGCTAAAATCAGATAGTGTGAGGCCTCCCACGTTTTTCTTCTTCTTGAGTAATGCTTTACTTATTCGGGGTCTCTTCCCTTTCTATATGAAGTTGGTGGTTTATTTCTCCATCTCATTAAAAAATGATGGTGGAATTTGAATCGGGATTGCATTGTATCTGTAGATGGCTTTGGGTAGAATTGACATTTTCACAATGTTGTGTCTACCTATCCATGAGCAAGGTATGTTTTTCCACTTATGCAGGTCACTTTTGGTTTCTTGCAGTAGTGTCTTGTAGATTTCATTGTATAGATCTTTTATGTCTCTGGTTAGATTTATTCCTAAGTATTTTATCTTCATGTGGGCTATTGTAAACGGTATTGATTTGGTAATTTCATCTTCGAGGTTCTCTTTGTTAGTGTAAAGGAATCCAACTGATTTTTATATGTTTATCTTGTATCCTGAAACTTTGCTGAAATCTTCTATTAGTTCCAGTAGTTTTCTTGTGGATTCTTTGGGATTTTCTGTGTATAAGAGCATATCATCTGCAAATAGAGATACTTTGACTTCTTCCCTACCAATTTGGATGCCTTTTATTTGTTTTTCTAGCCTAATTGCTCTGGCTAGGACTTCCAGCGCAATGTTGAATAAGAGTGGTGATAAAGGACATCCTTGTCTGGTTCCCGTTCTCAAGGGGAATGCTTTCAAAGTGTCTCCATTTAGAATGATATTGGCTTTTGGCTTTGTATAAATGCCCTTAATTATATAGAGGAATTTCATATTTTATTGAGAGTTTATATCATGAATGGGTGTTGGACTTTGACAAATGCCTTTTCTGCATCGATTGATAAGATCATGTGGTTCTTGTCTTTTGTTTTATGTATGTGACGGATTACGTTGATTGTTTTTCTAATATTGAACCATCCCTGTATACTTGGTATAAATCCCACTTGATCATGGTGAATTATTTTTTTGATATGTTGCTGAATTCTATTGGCTAGAATTTTGTTGAGAATTTTTGCGTCAATGTTC
>NW_004444025.1:2413143-2430509 GCF_000243295.1 Trichechus manatus latirostris
TGATTGCTGTCTCTCTATGGATTCTTGCAGCCTGTTAAATTTGTCATTATGCTCTTCTCTAATCTTTTTAATTTCTTCTATTGTGTGTTATGCGTTTTGCTTAATTTCCTTCCTAATTTCTTGAAGAGTTCTGTATACTAATCTTCTGTATTCTGCCTCCAGTAATTCCAAGAAATTTTCCTCCTGTGGAAAATTTCTAGATTCTTTATTTTGGGAGCTTCTTAAGCTATCATGGATTGCCTCTTTATGTGATTTGATATTGACTGTTGTCTCCGAGCCATCGATGATTTATTATATTTGTTTACGTTATGTTTGCTTACTGTGTCCTAGCTTCTTGTTTTGTTTTGATATGCCCAAATAGGCTGCTGGTATGAGCTAGTTTGATTACTGGCACCTTTGAAGCTCTACTGTCCTGTCACCAGGTGGTTAGAGCTGTTAGTAGGATTGTGAGCTCAGGAGTCTGCCCCCTCCTCCTGTATGGATTCAGCTCAGGTGCCCAGGTAGATAGTCACCAAGTGTGTGGTGTAGGCTCTCACTTACAGTCCTAGGCAGGCATGGGTGATTGGTGTAGGCACAGGCATCTAGCTGCAGCATGGGGACACACTCTGAGCAAGGCAGGGGGATGACAGCTGCCCCCAAGTGTCCAGGAGGAAGGCATGTCCCTGTTCCCTAGAGCATGTAGGTGGGTGGGTTTTGCAGCCGAACTATGAACACCTAACACTGTTGGCTGTAAGGACTGGGGGACACCTCTTATTCATGGGCCCCTATCACTGTTGGCTTGGTGGCATGGGTGGAGCCACCAGTCCTCAGGCCCCTGATGTGGGTAGGTGAAGGCCCTGCTTAATGGGCAGAGCAGTGTCAAATGTCAAGAACCTACCACTTCACAGCTGAAACAGTTGAAGTTAGAGTTCCGGTATATACCCTGTTGTACTATGGTAACAAGGGCCTACGCTGTTGAGATGGGCCCACACAGGTCTATGCAGGGGGAAAGGCACTCAAAGTCCATGGATCCCTTATGCCTGTGCCTAGGCAAAAGAGCTCTGCCTATCATGGATTTCTCGCTTAGGGGAGCTGGCAGTTTATTTTTCCCCTTGTTTGTTTATTTGTTCACTCTCCAGGGCAGGGAGAATGGCTCTGGGCATGTGACGGATCCTACTTCTGGCTCTGGGGACTCGGCAATTGCTGAAGCCGGTCTAGGACCCGGGCAGAGCAGGGAGCGGGGAGGTAAATGGTAGAGTTTTTCCCTAAGGAAGGTGTTTTTGATCCGTGCGGTAAGCCGTATGCAAGTACTTATCTTTCACTGATGAGGGCTGCTTCTCACTGGTTTTGGGTGGCCATGTAGACTCTCTGGTATGGGTCTCTCCCAGTGCAGAAAAAGTGCATCCCAAGCACGGATACTTGCCTGCCTCACCGCTCACCCGCAGCTGATCAGGCCTGAAGGGCTCAGGCTCTTGCCGGGTCAGGTCTGGCAACTCCTCACTGCTTCCAAACCATCTCTCCCTCCCCCGCCACTCAGTCCTGTTCCTCAACTCTACCTATGATGTTCAGGGCTCCCAGATTGCCTTATATAACTGAATCACTTGTTTTTTTGGGTGTTTGTTGTAAGAGGATCTACCGGAAGCATCTGACTACTCCCCCATCTTGGCCCCGCCTCCTCATTTAAGATCTTTCAGGATAGGGTAACCATGCAGTAATAGTCTTATGATAAAAATAAAACAAACCAGAGATAATGGTGAAAGAGCATCATGATTTACTGAGCAAGGTCTCCTTCATGGACTGTTTCTTTTCCAACTTTATATATAGATCTAGATTGATCTATCAGTCTGTCTGTCTGTCTATCTATCTACCTATCTATCACCTTTATTATGGTCACTGCTAGCTCCTTGGAATAATGGACATAGAGGGTTGGAAGGAAAATGCATGGTTGGGTATGTATCCCTTGGCTCTTCTAGCTTCAAGAGAAAAATGAGATTGATTCATTTATATAACAGAAAACATTCTGCAGGCATAAATGAAAGCTTAATTGATATATACGTACAGGCCCTCTGCCCTACAAAATGGATCACTCATGAAATATTGAAAAACTGAATAAAGCTAACTTGTTATGAGAAAGACCTAACTGTTGTATGCTAGAGAGGTGAACGTTTTGGTAGAACAATCTTTATTCCAGCCTCAGGAGATGAAGGCAGGATTCTTTTTAACCTGGAGGCCTCTTTTTCAAATGTGAACCTCATTTGAATTTCCTAAGAGAGTCTCATTAAGACTGAATTTTAATAATACTCATTAGTCTTTGGTTTAAAAAAATTTAAGTATTCATGACACATCATAATAAATGCTGGTGAAAACCCATATGAAAATAACGCTATTTCCAAATCAAGAAGACAGAAACTACAAAACATACTGGGAATATATGTAAATAATATTTTGAAGCAAATACATGAGTGTGATTAAAGAAATATCGATATGAATATCCATTCAAAATATGCTGAATATTTTGCACATATATCTGATTTTTGTTTTTGTAAGACACTGACTATATTGAATAAATGCAGACAAGGGATGATTGTATCATTTAACAAATATTTATCGATGATGTCCTCTGTGTCTGGAATGGGAGATGCAAAGAAAGGTGAAAGAGTCGTTTTTATACTGGATGAACTCATTGTTTAGAGGGGAAGAAAGAAATGTACACACATAATAGTAGAATATCACCAGTTATAATGCAGTGTGGTTTATCGGAGCATGGGGGAGGGATGATCTGTGAAGCGTTCACATAGAAAGTGACATCTGAGCTGGCTTGGATTCATTCAACTGTTTGTTCAATAATTTTCTCCGAGGGTCTAATGTTTGCCAGAGAAGCACTGAGGTAGATCCTAGGAAAACAATGTTAAAGGATATAGACAAGTTTGCATCTAGGTGAATGTTAATTACGTAGCTACAGAAATTAATATGTAATTACAATCATAAAATATAAATGGAAAAAGCAGGGTGCTATGAAATAATTAAAGAGAGAAATATTTTAGATTGGGAGATCATGGAATGACTTCAAATAAAATCTAGATTAAAAAATGGGGATGAAGTACATTCTAAGAAAAGAGGTACGTTTGATTTATTCATTCAGCTAATACTTACAAAAGATCAGACATGGGACAAACTCTTGGTTTTTATAGTAGCTTCAAGTTAGCAATAGAATTAAACTGTATTAGACTGTTGTTGTTAGGTGCCGTCGAGTTGGTTCTGACTCATGGCGACCCTATATACAACAGAATGAAACACTGCTCAGTCGTGCACCATCCTCACAACTGAGGAGATGGGAAGAGGCATTCTGTATGCAAAAAACTAAAAGAGGGCCAGTGTGGCTTTTGTGTACAATGTGGAAGAGAGTCTGAAGAAGCCTGAAAGTTTATTGGACTTAGTAGTATTTTAAGGATTTGATTATTAATCTAAAAGCAATGGGAAGCCACTAAAACAGTTTAATCACGGAAGTGAACTAATGATTTTAATTTTTTTCTATAGACCTGACATTTTATGCTTTCTGTTGGTGTGAACATTTCCTTAAAAATAGAAGTTACATTTGAATATCTAAGGACTAGGGCTACAGCATGGCCATTTCACCTATTTCAGCTCTCTTCATAGTTGGTATAGATGTATGAGAAGTCAAACTGATTCAGTCATGTCCAAAACGGTTATGAGCATTATCAAGATAACCGTTTGCTCCATGATGTGTCCATCTTGCTGTTGATTTTTGACTGACATTTGTGGAGAAAAATTAGCTTTTCTGATCTGTGCTGCCTCAAATTGGAAATAATAATGTTCATTTGAACTACACTGTAAACTTTTTAAGATCCTTAAGATAGGAATTTTTTTGTAGATTCATATAAGAATTCCTTTATATGCTCATGAATGTTCTTTTCAAATTTAAGTACTGCTAGAAACGCTATGTGTCTGATTATTCTTGAATATAAATGTGTAAATATAACGTCCCAGATGTTAGTTTCAGGTGTTTAATATTTTATTAAAAATAACAAAAACAGATTTTGTAGAGATAAAAAATATGACTTCTTAGGAATCAAAAAAAATTTTGGTTTTATGTTTCTTAACATTTTGTGGCCTTATTTGCATTATTGACAAAAATGAGGTAATTATTGTTGTTTAGTCATTGACTTCTTGACAGATAACATTTGAAAATCACAAAAACTATGGTTACTTTTTTCTGTGAGGTAGCTAGTCTCTAGATTTGAACATTATATTTTATCAAATACGACTCGTAGAACATAAAAAAACATAGTAGATAAAATTCCATTTTTTCCTGAATCTGGTAAAATATCAATAATTGTATATTTACATTATTTCCATTTATTAAATAATAGTTTCTTTCTCTTTGTTAGGTTATTACCATTGGAAAACATGTTAAAGGGTACCACTACATCATTGCAAATCTGGTAGGTGAATTAATTGGTATTTATTATTTTGCTAGAAATGCTTATTAATTAAAAATTTGTTTGGCCAGTGTTTGTCAGTGGTGTTTTTAAGAACACAATTTCATTATATTTGATAGATTATAAGTGACAGTATTTGTCTAAATTTCTTACATTTTAGATTTACTTTCCACTTTACATTTTCTAATCTATTTCCTATTCTTACAAATGATGAAAGAAATCGTAGAAAAATATTTCAAAATTTTTATAAGTTGTCTTAGAAGTTGTATTTTAAGAAAGGGAAAATTTCAACAATATTAAATTTCATTGTTCTAGTTTTTTTACAAAACACTGTCACAGTGTTTTGTAAACTTTACATCCTACACATTCTTAAGTTTTTAATATATATAATATTTGAAATGAATGCACATTGTGAGAATATATATTAGTGAAAAATTAAACCTGGAAATATTGAGAATATTAATATGTTATTTATTATTTATTTATGACTTCCTACTTACTATATAAGCAACACAATGAAAATTGACTTTCTGTGAAAACCCATTGCCGCCCATTCAGTGGATTCCAACTCATAGAGACGCTATAGGACAGAGTAGAACTGTCCCATAGTGTTTCCAAGGAGCAGCTGGTGGATTCAAATTGCTGACCTTTTGGTTAACAGCCAAGCTTTTAACCACTGCACCACCAGGGCTCCTGACGTCCTATAAATGGTCACTTTTTCCCCTGGATTCCCGTGAAATTAAATTATACTGAACATCAGAGTAATTAATTGCATTTTTCTCCCTTAAATATTATGAGAATCAATTTAGAATTATCATGAGGCCGTTTTTTCTCAAAATAGTTTTTATATCAGCAATAAAATGAGCTTAAGCCGTTATTGTTATAATGGCTTATGACCGTAAATAAATATGGTCTTATATGATTGAGAAGACCGCCCCTCCCCAGGGGGGAAAAGTGAGAAGAAGAGGGAAAGAAGGAGAGAATATTTTGAAGAGCAAACTGAGACCTTGAAAAGGTTTCAAATGTGGATTTATTTCATGGTTTCTGGAGTATCAGATTGTTAGATCAGAAGATATTATATCTAGTAGTGAGGAAAGAGATAATAAAACAACCACTTACAGCCTTATAACCAATGAATACTGTTGTCACTAGGAGGTGGCACCAGAGACTTAGAATATTAAATTTCAAACCTGTACTCTATTGGGAGAAATTGGCCATTTAAGATCAAATTTCTGTTCAGCAATGAAATGGCTAGCTACTGTAAAATTTCATTAGGACTTGCCATTATACTATATCAAAGAGATTCTAAATGACGTCCTACCAGAGAAGCAAGGGTTAAAATAGATGAAGCTCTGTAGCTGGTGTCTTCAGAACTACATTCTGTGCGGGGAACAGCCTGGATAGTGAGTCCCCTGTGTGAATTGTGCCATTTGATGAACAACACTGAGCCACATTGACAGCTGTGATCTTTAAAACCATCCAGATGGAGGATTATATTAGAACATTGAGAACTAATGACAGAAGGTGGCTCATCAATTTGAGGGTTGATTTCTGATGCTGGGAAAAAGGAAAGAATAATTTGAATGACCAAATAAAAAGAGAAAATAAAAGAATGAAATCTAGTTCATGCTCCGTCATGCTTCTAGGTGGAAATCTACTTAATATTTTATCAGAATTCAAGTTCTGTTTTTCTTTTTCTGAATACTTGATTTCCTCATCATATGAAATGCTCTAGTGACTAGATAGGTTCAAGGAGTCCTGCATAGCACTTTAATTTCTGAGCATTTAGAGGACACTTGGAAATTTCATTGACATTTAAAATTGAAGAAAGCCACCCAAAACTGATGAGATTTCATCTTCCAAACTCTTGACTGAGTATGCCCCTCTGCCCCTGTCCAGTGTCTATAAAAGAAAAAAGATACCATCTTTGTGAATTTCCTCAAGAATTACCAAATGCTTGATTAGGCTTCCAAAATGTAAGTCATGATTAAGTCCCTGATGCAGCATTTAAAATGATGACTTGTACATAAAGCGATGAAGAAGTGTTCATGATGAGATCCAATTCCCGTTTCTTCAACTATACTATTTTCATGTCTTTAATTCTTTAAGAAAGTAATCCTTCCACAATGCTGATGACTTCACATGGCTGCCTGTTAAAATTTTATATTTTTACAGATTATTAATGGAGATTTACCTTCTGCTTTAAGTCTCGCCAAATAAATCCCCAGGAATAGCAATGTCAGTTTTCATTTGATGAGTTGTTACTGTCTGTAGTGTTAACTGTTAGCTTCTCTGCTATGATTCATTCATTTGGAGTTTTTTTTTTTTTTTCTTTCCCCTTCTGCTTCTCACAAACTGCAAAAGTACAGAGAAGAGAGAGAAGGAAAAACAAAAGTATAGAAAAATAGATTCTCACCAAGACCAGCTCAAAACCCTGTTTAAGGTTTTAGTCAAAAGTTTCCTTGGTACTAAAACTACACCCAAGATCCAGTGAAATGACAATAAGAAAATAAAATTCTTTGAAACCTTAAGGAAGGAGATTTTGGGAAAGGAAACATGAAAAGGTGCAAGAGATTATCAAAGTTTTGTCATCTTCTAGTGAATACAGTATAAGTTGAGCAGATGAAGGAGGAATAACTGAGATAGAAATAAAAGAAAGCTAAAACAAAATGTAGGCAGAGTGTGATATAGACAAAAGCAAGCCTGTTCATTGTGCAGCACCCCTGTGGAATTCAGTCTTTTGGAACCAGAAAGGCAGGTGAGGTGTGGAGCTAAAAAGGAATTTCTTACTGGTTCTCTAGAAACAAAAGACTAAGACGGGAATTTATGTGCATATTATAAAATAAATACTTTCAGGAGTGACTTCTAAGAGAATGAAGGAAACAGGAAAGAGAAGGGAAAAAGTCTAAATAAAAATGTGATTTCAAATGATATCTGCCTTCAGCCTGATCTCTTGGGGAGATTTGTTGCATAAATTGTACCCAGTGTCTCCCAACTTGAGGCAAGGCAGAGGGACTTTTGTATGCCAGTCCCAGTTAGTGATTGCCATTGGCCAAGGGTGGAGCTTCAATTTCCCAAGGGCAATCCGTAGGGAACTGTGAGCCATTGACCAAAGCAGGGGCAGCCGCTGGAGGACAGGCCTGTTAAAGGTGTCCCAGGGGATCTTGGTGGGTTACTAACAGCATCTGCAACAGAGGCGGCATGACTCAAAGGTTATAGGGAAAGACTGGACAGCCCAAGCACTCTCTCTACACACCCCAAATAACCATGTGACTACTAGCCCCAGGTCCCAAACACCCATCTCCTCTCTAGATAATACTGCTGTCTGGAGATTATGAACTGGAGAAGCTCTCAAGACTCAGACACAGGCTGAAAACAGGTCAACTGTGTGAAAATCTGCATATGGAAATCCGAACCTTCCCACCCCACCTCAACATCCACCTTATGGGGAGGTATACTAGCCAATGAGCCTTACCCATGAAGATAGAGATTCCGAGACACCTTTAGTGCCTTGCTCTTAAACAGCCAAGTGTAACCACGCATTCGAGAGAAGTGTTTGCCATGCATGATAGGGACCAATAGAAACAAACAGATAAACAGAAATATGGCAGGAAACACCAGAAAATGTGCTTTAAAATTGTAATTAGTATCTTCAGAGAAATAACAGAAAATATTTTATCCATTAAAAGAAAAAAAGGGGCTATGAGAAAGGAAAAAAAATCAAAGAATAAGAAAGAACTCTGGGAACTTACTTTGTTTTTTAAGTAGGAAAAGTTATGTAAGAGTTTGAAGGAAAGTTGAGCAAATCTTCCAAATTATTCAACAAAATGACGATACAATATAAATAGAGATTGGGGAATCTCTAAGGGACCTAGATATTTAGTCTAAGGGTTACAAATCTTAATAACAGGCATTCTAGAAAGATAACAGTGAAAATAGAGTGAAATAACTTATCAAAGAAATATTTAGAAAATTTTCCAGTACCAAATGACACAAATCTCTCTATTCAATACCCGGAACAATGAAGGGGAAAACAAACACAGTAAACCTCATACCGAAAATATGATCATGAAATTTCAAGGATAGAAAGATCTTAAAAGTTTCTGGCAGGTGGAGTTCAAGGGTAGGAAGCAGGTCACACACCGAAATAAATTTGAATAATGGCGCATTTAATATATAATAGAAAACAAAAGCCGATAGAACAATGCCTTCAGAATTCTGAAGTTTTCAACTTAAAACTTTATACCAAGCCAAAATACAAATCAGTCGAACAATATCATTAATATCACACACAAGTAAAATTTTGCTGAAGATAATTAAAAAATGGTTGCAGCCGTACATCGACAGGAAGCTGCTAGAAATTCAAGCTGACTTCAGAAGAGGATGTGGAATGAAAGATATCATTGCTGATATTAGATGGATCTTGGCTGAAAGCAGAGATTACCAGAAAGATGTTTACCTGTGTTTTATTCACTATGCAAAGGCATTCGACTGTGTGGATCATAACAAATTATGGATAACATTTCGAAGAATGGAAATTCAAAAATACTTAATTGTGCTCGTAGGGAACCTGTACATAGACCAAGAGATAGCTGTTGGAACAGAAGAAGGGGATATTGCATGGTTTAAAATCAGGAAAGGTGTGTCAGGGTTGTATCCTTTCACCATACTTATTCAATCTGTATGCTGAGAAAATAACCTGAGAACCTGAACTATGTGATGAAGAACGCAGCAGATGACAAGGTTTCGTCATATGCAGATGACACAACTTTGCTTGCTTAAAGTGAAGAGGACTGGAAGCACTTACTGATGAAGATCAAAGTGCAGATCTTTGGATTACATATAATCCTTCAGTATGGATTGCACCTCAACATAAAGAAAACAAAAATCTTTACAACTGGACCAACAAGCAACATCATGATATACAGAGAGAAGACTGAAGTTGTCCAGGATTTCATTTTACTTGGATCCACAATCAGTGCCCATGGAAGCAGCAGTCAAGAAATCAAAGGACATACTGCATTGGGCAAATCTGCGGCAAAAGAACCCTTTAAAAAGCGTTGAAAAGCAAAGATGTCACTTTGAGGACTAAGGTGTGCCTGACCCAAGTCATGATGTTTTCAGTCACCTCGTATGCATGGGAAAGCTGGACAATGAAAAGGAAAACTGAAGAAGAACTGATGCTTTTGAGTTATGGTGCTGGCGAAGAATGTTGAATATACAGACTGCAGAAGAACGAGTAAGTCTGTCTTGGAAGAAGTACAGCCAGAAGGCTCTTTGGAAGCAAGGAGGGCGAGCCTTCATCTCAAGTACTTTGGACATGTTTGCAGGAGGGACCAGTCCCTGGACAAGGACATCATGCTTGGTGAAGTAGAGGGTCATCATGCTTGGTGAAGTAGAGGGTCAGGGAAAAAAGAGGAAGATCCTCGACGAGATGGATTGACACAGTGGCTGCAACAATGGGCTCTAACAGCAACGATTGTGAGGATGGCGCAGGACTGGTTAGTGTGTCATTCTGTTGTACATAGGATCACTGAGTAGGAACCGACTGGAAGGTACCTGAGAACAACAGCGGTCTCTTATGGATCCCTGGTGGCGCAGTGGTTAAACACTCGGCTGCCCACCGAAAGGTCGGTGTTTCAAACCCACCAGCCACTCTGCTCCTGTAAAGATTATAGCTTTGGAAAGCCCATGGGGCAGTTCTTCTCTGCCCTGCAGTGTCAGTATGAGTCAGAATTGACTCGATGGCCATAGCTTTGATTTTTGGTATTGTCTCTTAAAAGCTAGTGTTTATATCACTTGAGTGAATGAACAATTTAAACATCAACAACTTGTTCACAATATTGTAGCTTTTGGAGAAAAAATGTTATTGAGTGTCTATAAGCACATGGAGCTCTGTTGTCGATTCAGTAAATAAAATCCAATGTTTACCCATGGAAGATTTCTCAATAAAACGGAGAACTTAAGAGCCATGAGTGTTCCATGAGCTGATCAATCAATAAACAAGTATTGGTGAAGGACACACTGTGTTGCTAAAATCATGTTAAATGCTGGTGAAAGAGCATTGGCTAATAAGTGGTAGAAGAGCATTGGCTAGAAAATACATGAAGCATTTCCTGTAGGCTTCTTATCTGTCATGAGTTCTTTGAAATACGTAAAACCACAACTTAGGAAGGTATTTGATAAATGTTCATTTCTATTTGGTTCACAATAGAAAAAGTGTAACGTAAATGTGTTTCATGTCTAGGGTTTTACTGATGGAGACTTATTAAAAATCCAGTTTGGAGGTGCAAATGTCTCTGGATTTCAGATAGTGGACTATGATGATTCCCTGGTATCGAAATTTATAGAAAGATGGTCAACACTGGAAGAAAAAGAGTACCCCGGAGCACACACGACAACAATCAAGGTTGGTTTGCATTTGTTTCTGCTTCTGTCTTTCCTGCGTGCTGGGAAAGTAGTCTTGGCAAATATGAAGAGGAGAAGAGAAGAACAGAGTAGATAGGTAGCTAGTGCTGTTCAACGTATGACAAACCTATTGATTTCAAAATATATTTTCATGTTTTAATTAAGAAACAATTACAGCCTCGCTGTTTTCCTTTGCAGTTTTCTGCTTCCCTCACACTTGCATCCTGTCATTTCTTTATCCACTTAGGCTTCTTTGCTTTTTATTGTTGGTTGAGTGCCTTCCGGACTAAACTCTTGGAAATTGGTGGTAGGCAAAAAGACAGGATCTGGTGTCAGCCCACAGTCTAGTGGGGGAAAGACAGGAAGTGCTGGAGGAAGAACGCTACGAAGGGATAAACAGGAGGCTCCGGGAGACGGAGATAGAGGACATTATTTTAGATCATTGGTTCTGGGAAGGCCTCTCTGAGTGGGCGATTTTTAAGTGGAGACCTGAAGGATAAAAAGGAGACGGTCTACATATTCCTTAGAAAATTATGTTCCTGATACATTGAAGAACAATAGATGCCAGGTTGTTCCTAATCCTCACAAACCTTGGTTGTAGACAGTAGAGTCAGTAAGCGTACGGCCACAAAGGTATATATTCCTAGCTGCTGATGAGCAGCCTCGGGGACACTTCAGGAAGATCAACTCTATTGTCTTCACTAATGAAAGAAATCATTAGAATGCTTTATGCAATCACTCAAAGAGAATTTTGGAATACTGTATGTAATTGGAAGCCCTGATGGTGTAGTTGTTAAGACCTATGGCTGCTTACCAAAAGGTTGGCAGTTCGAATCCACCAGGTGCGCCTTGGAAACCCTATGGGGCAGTTCTACTCTGTTCTATAGGGTTGCTATGAGTCGGAATCGATTTGATGGCAACGGGTTTGTTTGTTTTTTGGTATATGTAACGCAGTCCTCTGATATAAGTCCTACTCAGACAAATCTTTTGTTCTTTAAAAGTTTAGGCATGCTGAGATCTTCACTTGTTTATTCACCAAATTTTATTGTATATACATTAAAAAAAAAAAGCAAACCCATTGCCATCGAGTCAATTCCAACTCATAGCAACATGGGCATGCATATATTTAGCTCCAAATATTAACTGTTTCTGTTGTCTAAAGGAAGTTTTGTTTTGCATCTGTTGGTAACCTTACTGGGAGCAGAGGTAAGAGTAAAACTTTTAAGAGTGGATTGAGGAGTGAGTAGGAGGAGGTGATATTCTCATTCTTTATGGAACTAGAGATTTATGAAAATTAAGAGCAAAACTGGCAAAATATTTTTGTATGTATAGTGATTTTGTTTATTTGTGTGTATAAAATGATTACATTTGAACTGGTCAGGAACAGTGTTATTACAGTTGCTGTCAGTCCGAATCCACTCGACAGTGACGGGTTTGGTTTTTTTTCGGTTATCAGTTAAGCCTGATTATACTTTATAGAGAGGTTTTTTTTTTAAATGGGAAAAACAGGTATAGTTTTTACCTTTAAATATGTGTCTGACTGTAAGTATGATCATAGATGAAGATTACAAGCTTCAAAATGCTCTACTTTTCGGTGTAGAAATGGATTTTAATTTTAAGTCAAATTCAGACAATTTTTCCACAGGATGTTAAAGAATAACCCACAGTTAATTTTTTTTGTTTTCAAAAAACCAGATGACTTTGTGTTTGGTGACCTAGATTGAGATTCAGCATTTATAACGATTAGAATATGGTTTTATGGTGGCACCTTCATGTAACAAGGCTGCTGAGAAGGCAAATGGCCACCTATTCTTTCAGTTGGCACTGATCTGTGTCTCTGCCGGTGCTCAGTAGAGAGCCAAATGCTGATCCCATTCCGTGGAAGTTCAGGCTTCCATCTAGACAGAGCTGATGCCATTTAAGTTCCCTGATGAAGAGAGCATGTGGCGTTCATCCTCAGATGGAATCAGCGTGTTCCTTCTGGGTACTCAGTCGTCATGTTGCCTCCCACTGCTGCCTGCTTTGGGGAGAATGAAAGCAAAGTGAGGGTTTTTTATTTTATGTTTTGCCTGGAAGTACTCTCATTATTCAAGCTTATGTGTCATACATCAAAATACAAAGCAAATATGGGGTATGAGCGATCTTTGGCAATGTGCTCTGTTAATGAGTGCCGGATTTCACTGTGTTGAGAGTCTGTATGGTGACATTTCTTTACTCCCTTTCCCTTGTAGCATTTCATCCCTGTAGGTGCCTCTTTCTTGGTTTCTTCTCCCTCTTCTGCGAGAGATCTTGATGGCCCGTCATTGTGGGATATTGCAAAGAGCACAGCTTCTAAGTTTACAAACTTAAGTTCAGAGTCACTGTTTGACCCTAGGCTGAGCGTTCTCATCTTCGCAGTGCAGCTGGTGTTAGCTACCGTTGCATCGCCCCCAACTTAAGGTGATCTTGTGCACAACAGAACAAAACACTGCCCGGTCCTGCGCCATCAGAGAGGCCATCCGCATGATCACTTGTGGATAGGACTGTTGTGACCCATAGAGCGTCAGGCCTTTCTTCTTAGTCTGGAAGCTTCACTGAAACATGTTCAGTATCATAGCAATAAGCAAGTCTCCAGTGACAGATTGAGTGGTGACTGTGCATGAGATGAATTGGCCTGGAATGGAACTTGGGTCTCCTGCATGGAAGGCAAGAATTCTACCACTGACCCACCATTGCCCCTACACAACGCAGTAAGGTCCCTGAATTCCCTGGGTGCTGCAACGATTAAATAACACACTTAGCGCATCTTTGGAAACAGTAGGTGCTAATATCAGTTAATATTCTTTTCCCACCAGTTTTCTAAGACAAGAGAATTGTGGTCAGTTGGGAAGGCCAATTCCAACTTTAACATTTTGTGATACCCTTGCCCAAGTTTGTTTATAAGGTCTTTGAAGGTTGACAAAGATCACTGGAAAAACTGTGAGGAGAACATGGATTTCTGTGGGAGTTCATCCTAACACAAACATTTATTATGCATAGGATATAGGGCCGGTACATGAAGATAAAAACATGAAAAATGCATGAATCCTGCCCTTGAGGATTGTCTAATGGAGGAGACAATCAGGTCAATAAGCAAATACAGTAGAGAGTGATGTATGCAGAATATGCCAGCTCTTGCATGTGGCTGGGGCAGTGTGGGGAAAGGAGGTCAGGGAAGGCTTTCCAGAGAAGTGACACCTGACCAGGGTTTTGCACATGGTTGCGCAGGAGGAGACATATGGTAGGTAGATGCTTGGGAAAGAGCCAAATGTACAGCATCTCAGAGTGACGGAACAGCATGACACGTTCAGGAAGCTGTATATTTCTACCTTGTGCAAGAACTTATGTATTTGGGACAGGTGAGTGGCAAGAGGTAAGACTCTCAAATTGTCAACAGGTTCAGTAATTACAGGACATGACTTCCATGATTATTTCTGCTTTCATAGGCAGAAAAAGGAAGAAAAACTACACAGGGGGCTACACGCTATTCCTTAAATATAAACAATAGTATATTCTCAATGCTTAAGAAAAGGAGCAAAATCTCAAACATGATCATTTCCTTTTATGTTGTTTTCTGAGTCATTGACTGTATCAGGTACATTACCTGGCAATTTAAATCACGTTTTACTATACTACAATAAGAAACTTATGCTTTAGTCATAACAGTCTTTAAAGATACAGTTCATTACGTCTATTCTTGTGGTTGGGCTTTGGAAATTACATAAATTATATCAAACTGTGGGAGTATTAAATAAATGATTGTCTCAAAATTTAATTTAGTGTTCTCCAAATGCTAATATAGCTTCAGTAGTTTCTTAATTAAAACAAATTGTATTTGATAAATAAAGGAGTAAAATCTTAAATACGTTTCAATATTTTAGCATATTTTAATAACCATCATATTTAAATTGCAAATGTTTAAATTTCTTGTTCCTAAATACTGTATAGAACAATGTCTTTAGAGTCATGGAACTGAGATTCTAAATCCGACTCAGTAATTTGCTAATTTGGAGTGACATTTATTTATTCATTCATTTCTTCATCCATCCATTTATCCACTGAATAAGTATTTATTGTCTACTCCATAGCAGGTACTGTTCTAGAGACAAAGTTCTGTCTTCAAGATTTTATAGACTTCAGACTAAAAACCAGCAATTACCTTGTAATGTAATACATACATTGATTTAAATGATCTCATTTACTTCTGAGAACCAATGTATTCAAAGCTGGACTTCTGATTTCCCATCACCACCCCCTCTTCAGCCCCTTTAAACTACTCCTTCTACAGTTTTTCCCGTCTCAGTCAATGGAAGCTCCATCTTTTCAGTTGTCGCTTAGGTGGAAAACTTGAAATTGCCCTTGGCTTCGCTTTCTCCGAATTAAATCTGGCAGGAAAGTCTATAGGCTCTGCTTCACTTCTCACCACCTCCTCTGCGGCCGCCTTGAATACACCCACCACCGTCTCTCTCCAAGGATTATTGCTAGAGTCTCCAAGCTGGTCTCCCTGCTCCCACACTGGCCCCATATTATGTATATAATAAATGAGATTATGTTGCTGTTACATTTAAAATCCTCCAGTGGCTCTTTATTTCAACCTCCAATGGCTCTTTATGAGAACCAAAATTACTCCATGGGCCTCGAAGGCCCTAAATGCTCTGTCACTGACTCACATGTGACCTCATGTCATGACAGTCTTCCCCTTGCTCGCTCTGCTCCAGCTACACTGGGCTCCTTCTTTTCCTTTAGCACACCAGGCATGTTCCCACCCTACAGCCTCAGCTCTGGCTATTCCTCCTTCTTAAATAGCAGCTTTTTACATATTTACACGGTTAGGCCTCCTCATCCTTTAAGTCTTTGTTCAGATGCCATCTTCTCAAGGAAGTCAACAGTAGACATTCTCTTTAAAACAGCAGTCTGCTCCACCCACTATGGTATTCCCCATGGCCCTTTCCCTGCTTCCTTTTTTTTTTAGCTTTCTAGCAAGCTATACTTATGATTAATTTATTCACTACATTGTTTAGTGTCTATCTACTTGCTAGAAAGTAAGTTGCGTGGTGGGGCAGGGATTTTTTTTGGTTTGTTCACTGTTATATTACAACCTTGTAGAATAAGACCTGGCGCTTGTTCTAGAAATAGATATTTAATGAAGACTTTCTGAATGTATGAGCAGAGGTAAACGAAGGGACTGTGATAGGACTGTAAGAAGCTCCTAAATGAGATTCTGGAAGTAAGGGAGGGCTTCTTGAATGAAGCAGCAAAGAAGCTGAGACCTGAAGCGGAGGTGGGAATTTGGAGAAGCAGAGACAGAACAATGGCATCCAGATAGAGGAGATAGGATATATGAAATCTCCAACGCAAGGAAAATATAAATATTCCCATAAGGCTGGAGGTTGAGTGAAGGTGTTTTGATGAAACTCTGAGACATAATACTTTAGAAACATGCAGCATTCAGATCTTGTGGGCTTTGCTGATATACTAAGAAATTTTTGTTTTTTTCCGAGAGCAATGGGGAACCACTAGAGGAGAGTGATATGATCATGGTTTTGTTTAGGAAGATTGCTGTGGCTGCTCTGGTGAGACTAGATTGGAGGAGGTATGGGGTAAGGCAGAGACGGTAGTGGTCTGATTGTGCTTGTGGCATGGGGATGGAGCAAAATAGATGGATTTGCTATATTCACCAGTGCTTTCCATGTGTTTATTTGTAATATAAGTGATAATTGCCAAATCGTAACGATTTATGTAAAATATGCTAATGCGAATTTAGTTGAGAGAAATTTGTGGGTTAAAAATGAGATCCCGAATGACAGACCGTGCCCTTTACATCTTCCTGGCCCCACATCTCATTCAGCAGTTTTACAGAGGGCAGGCACACAACAGGTATTTGTTGAAATTAAGAGCAATTCAGTGGATATCATGAGTAAACACTTCGAAAAGGATCAAAACACTAAGAAAGAAAAAAATGCCCTTATCATTTTAAGGAAATACAGCTTACGTTTCCGCTATAGCATTTGTAGGGTCCTTTTGCCAGCCACGGCAGAAGAAAACCAAACCAAACAAACAAATCTTGCTGTCAAGTCAATTCTGACTCATGGAGACCCCACGTGTCACAGAGTAGAACTGCTCTGTGGGGTTTTCTTGGCTGAAATCTTTACAGAAGCAGATCACCAGGTCTTTCTTACCCGGTGCTGCTGGAGGAGTTCAAAACACAAATCTTTAGGTTAGCAGCTGAGAGCAAACCACTTGTGCTACCCAGGGCCCTTGGCAGAAGAGTAGTGGCTTATTTTTCTTGATGACCTGTAGAGTGACTAACAATCTGAGCTGATCTGTCGGAGCACCCACATTTAAATGAGACAATAAAAGTAGGTGCTTTACCCCTGGCCCAGATGGCTTCACTGGAGAATTCTACAAAACATTTACAGAAGAACTTGTACCAGTACTACTCAAGCTATTTCAGAGCATAGAAAAGGAAGCAACACTTCCAAATGCATTCTATGAAGCTAG
>NW_004444025.1:2431642-2474142 GCF_000243295.1 Trichechus manatus latirostris
ATGTCATAAAACAATATGTGTACTACTGTTTCATGAGAAACTATTTGTTCTGTAAGCCTTCACCTGAAGTACAATTAAAAAAAATTAAATAAAGTAGGTGCTTTACTCCTCAAAAAAAAAAAAAAAATTCAAAAAGAGGTAGATGATTTGCCACTATCTTAACAACATTTCACAAGTCTTCTCATTTTTAGATAGATGTTTAGTGTTTTCAGCATCCGCAACAACAACATGCAAGCTATGACTGTTCGTTCTAACGTTTCACACAATAGCCTCAGTTCTGCTTCTGTTTCTGGGATACCCTGCTGGCGCTAAGGAATCCAGCAGTAAGACCCCACTGACACTGGGTAGCCCTTTACAGAATGGCTTCCCTACAAGAATCTCGTTTTACTCTGGAAACCATTTAAAACACAGACTCAAACTTTATTAATTGCTGTCCTAAGGGAGTGATTAGGCACTTCTGAAAATAGTATAATCTTTTTCAGTCCAGTAATGAGTCCCTTATATTAAATAGTACCCTGGGGACCAGATGGAATTAATTCCGCTTTTTCGGTGTCTTAACTGACCAGAACCACAGCTGACACATTGGCATCCCAACTCCTAGTATGCAAACACTTTGCCACACCACAACCTGGAGACTGACAATGCTTAGTTCTTTGTATTTTGTAGTTTTAAAAAAGTGTATATGTGACTGAAACAAACTCATAAATTGAAAATTCTATATTGATAAAATTATGTATTGTATACAATTTTATAAAATAGTTAGCAAAATAATATACCGTTTAAATATACGTTACATCATTTAAGACATAAAGATGCATGACTAATATTTGTAATTATCGCGCAGGATATCTGGGCTATTTGTCCTTTTGTGATTGACTTATTTCCCTCAACATAAAGTCCTCCAAATTTATCCATGTTGTGAGATGTTTCGAAGATTCGTTATTGTTCTTTATCATCACATAGTATTCCATTGGGTCTATGTACCATAGTTTCTTTATCCGTTCACGTGTTGATGGGTACTTAGGTTGTTTCCATCTCTTTGCTATTGTGAATAATACCTTAATGAACATGGATGTGTCTATTTGTATGACGGCTCTTATGTAGGTAGGATATATTCTTAGGAGTGAGATTGCTGAATGTCATCATATTTTTATTTCTAGGTTTTTAAGGAGGCACCATATCGTCTTCCACAGTGGTCATACCATTTTGCATTCCCACCAGCAGAGCATAAGAGTTCCAATCTCCCTGTAACCTCTTCAACGTTCGTTATTTTCTGTGTTTTTGATTAGTGCTAGTATTGTTGGGGTGAGACGGTATCTCATCATAGTTTTGATTTGCATTTCTCCAATGACGTACGATCCCGAAAATTTCCTCAGGTGTCTGTTAGCCACCTGAGTGTCTTCTTTGGTGAAGTGTCTGTTTATATCATTTACTCATTTTTTAATTGAATTATTTGTCTTTTTGTTGTTGAGATGTTGAAATATTTCATAAATTTTAGAGATTAGACCCTTGTCGGATATGTTGTAGTCAAAATTTTTCCCCCGGTCTGTAGGCTGTCTTTGTACTCTTTTGGTGAAGTCTTTTGATGAACGTAAGTGTTTAATTTTTAGGAGCCCACAGTTATCAAGTTTATCTTCTGGTGTTTGTACGTTGTTAGTTATGGTTTGTATTGTATCTATGCCATGTATTAGGGGCCCTAGTGTTGTCCCTGTTTTTTCTTCTATGATCTTTATTATTTTATGTTTTATATTTAGGTCTTTGATTCATTTTGAGTTAGTTTTTGTGTATGGTGTGAGGTATGGGTCCTGTTTGTTTTTTTACAGATGGACATACAGTTATGCCAGCACTATTTGTTAAAGAGACTGTCTTTTCCCCATTTAATGGAATTTGGCCCTTTGTTAAATACCAGCTGCCCATAGGTGGATGGATTTACATCTTGGTTCTCAATTCTGTTCCACTGGTCTATCTGTCTGTTTTTGTACAAGTACCAGGCTTTTTTGACTACTGTGACTGTATAGTAGGTTCTTACACAGGTAGTGTGAGGTCTCCCACTTTGTTCTTTTTCATCAGTAATACTTTACTTATCTGAGGCCTCTTCCCTTTTCATATAACATTGGTGATTAGTTTCTCCATCTCATTAAGGAACGCTGTTGTAATTTGGATCAGGATTGCATTGTATCTGTAGATTACTTTGGGTAGTATTGACATTTTCACAATGTTGAGTCTCCTTATCCATGAGAATGGTATGTTTTTACATTTTATGTAGGTCTCTTGGTTTCTTGCAA
Source organism: Trichechus manatus latirostris (assembly GCF_000243295.1). Classification (NCBI taxonomy): domain Eukaryota; kingdom Metazoa; phylum Chordata; class Mammalia; order Sirenia; family Trichechidae; genus Trichechus; species Trichechus manatus. The sequence continues at coordinate 2,433,928 of NW_004444025.1, forward strand.
TAGTGTTTTGTAGTTTTCTTTGTATAGGTAGGTATTTTATGTCAAGGGTTAGTTTTATTCCTAAGTATTTTATCTTTTGGGGACTATTGTAAATGGTATTGATTTCCTTTTAAAAGTTCTCTTTGTTGGCGTAGAGGAATCCAACTGATTTTTTGTGTTAATCTCATATTCTTCTACCTTGTTGAAACCTTTTATCAGTTCCAGTGGCTTTCTTGTGGAATATTTGCAGTTTTCTTTGTATAGGATCATATCATCTGTGAATAAGGATAGTTTTGCCTCTTCCTTACCAATTTGGACGCCCTTTATTTCTTGGTGCCCTGGTGGTGCAGTGGTTAAGAACTTGGCTGCTAAACAAAACGTTGGTGGTTCGAATCCACCTGCTGCTCTTTGGAAATCTTATGGGGAAGTTCTAGTCTCTCCTGTAAGGTTGCTATGAGTTGGAGTCGACTCGAAGGCAACAGGGTTTTTTTTTTTTTGATTGCTCTAGCTAGGACTTCCAGCACAGTGTTGAATATGAGTGGTAATAAAGGCATCCCTGTCTGGTTCCCATTCTCAAGGGGAATGGTTTCAGTCTCTCTCCACTGAGAATAATGTTAGCTGTTGGTTTTGTATAAAAGCCCTTTATTATGTCGAGGGATTTCCCGTATATTCCTATTTTGCTGAGAGTTTTTATCAGGAATGGGTTTTGGACTTTGTCAAATGCCTTTTCTGCATTGATTGTGAAGATCATGTGATTCTTTTCATTTATTTTATTTTGATGGGGGATTACGTTATTTGATTTTCTAATGTTGAACCATCCTTGCATACCTGGTATGAATCCTACTTGGTCATGATATATAATTTTTTTTGATGTGCTGTTGAGTTTTATTGGCTCAAGTATTGTTGAGAATTTTTTGACTGTATTCATGAGGGATATTGGTCTATAGTTTTCTTTTGTGTGTGTGTGTGGTGTCTATCTTTGCCTTGCTTTGGTATCAGGGTTATGCTGGTTTCATAGAATGAATTCCAGAGTGTTTCTTCCTTTTCTATGCTCTGAAATAGTTTCACTAGTATTGGTGTGAGCTTTTTTCTGAATGTTTGGTAGAGTTCTCCCAGCCTGGGCTTTTTTGTTTGTTTTGTTACATTTTTTTAATTGTTTCTTCAGTATTTCCTTTTGTTATGGATCTGTTTAGTTTCTCTACCTCAGTTTGTGTTAGTTTAGATAGGTCGTGTGTTTCTAGAAATTTGTCCCTTTCCTCTAGGTTTTTAAATTTGTTGGAATATGAACAGAAATTTTTACTACAAGATTTCTCAAGACCTTAACATGCCAGTGTGAGAATTGTTTTTTGAACACACTCAACTGCAGAACTCTGCTTTTGTGGAACAGAATAGTGGTCTTCAAAAACATGATTAAAACAAGCCTATTTTCTACCAACACAGATAGTAATAAAAGAGGGAAGAAAAAGACAAAAAGAAACCTGCTGGTCAATAACTTAGCATATTTTACAATTTACCAAGATTCTCTTTATCTATACATACACGTATTTGATGTGATATTTTGCCAACTAGGATAACAAACGGTGCTGGTGTGCCTGGGACTAGGGGGTTTCCCAGGATTTGAGACCTTCTGTTCTAAAACCAGGACAGTTCCAGGTAAGCCAGGAGAGTTGGCACTCTCATTACCTGAGAGCCAGAGGTCTGGATTCAAATTTCATCTCTGTTACATTATTTTTGTGACCCTGGATAAAACAAAACTTTATAACTTGGAGTCTTCGTCTGTAAGATTCAAACAAAAATATTGCTGCACGGGACATTTTTGAAAGAATTTACTAGGAAACTAGCCAGCTCAGGTTTGGCACATAGAGAACTAGACAAACGTGAATTCTCTGTTTTTCTTTACTTATCTTTTCAAAATTCCTGTGAGGTAGACGGAACAGACATTGCTGTCCTTATTTTACCTGTGAAAAACCTTAACTCTTTGCCGTCAAGTCAGTTCTGACTCATGGCTACCCGATATGTTACAGAGCAGAACTACTCTAGGATTTTCTTGACTGTTATCTTTAAGGAAGCAGATCATTGGGCCTTTTTTCTCTATGGCACCAGTGGGTGGATTTTAACCACCCATCTTTAGGCTAGTAGTTGAGCACAAGCCATTTGTGACATCCAGGGACCTTTGAGAAACCTTCAGCTTAGATGATTTTGTTAACTCGCTCAAGGCAAGAGAGCAGAGTTTACACCCTATCTTCTGAGTCCCTGGATAGAGAAATGGCTAATGTGCTCAGCTGTTAATCAAAGGTTGGGGGTTCATGTCTATGCAGAGGCACCTTGAAAGATAGGCCTAGAGATCTACTTCTGAAAAATCAACCATTGAAAACCCTATCCATCACAGTTCTATCCTAACACATGGGGTCGCCATGGGTCAGAATTGATTTGATGACAATTTTTTTCCCCTGATATTCTAAATGCAATGTTCTCTAAACTGTGCTTAACTAAATGTCAGCTGTCAAGGAAAATGTAAAAAGTGGACATCCATAGAAATTTTGCAACACTTTTATAGAACCAAAAGTACTTCTTATGTGAAGGAATTTTTTTTTGTTTTTTCATGCTGTGGGTAACGTATGTTTAGGAATAGGTGCAAATCATTATGATAATCCATAAAACTTTATATTGGAGCCTATCTGTCCTCTTTGTTTACTCATTAAATTGGGAAGCATACACCTACCCTCTTTATATGCTTTGTTTGTTTTTGTTTATTTTTGCTTTTTGGCTATCAGAATACTGTTTTGGGGTCTGAGTGATTACAGCAATGTGTTACTGAATGGTTTGTCTGATGACTATTGGACATAAGAAACATGTTTAAAATGAGTGTTTCATCTTACTTTTGAAAAATAAGTCTCAATAAATATGCATTTAGAATGGAATAAAAAGTGCATTTGGAAAATGGACTATGAAAACATTTTCCCATGTTTCTTCTTAAAATGTGGATATGGTATGTTTGTGATATAGCTCTGAAAAACCTAACGGCTCCCCACTGAAATATAAATTTCCAAACTCAGCTGAGGAATTTCACAGAACATAAACATCATGGCAGAGATAAAACATTTGTTTTCAAAGGAGATAGCTACATTGCCACGATGTTCTCTTCAAATTAATTTACATCTAATTCAGTGAATGGTGAAGTAAAACTGACATATTTAACTATCCAGTCAAAAATGCAAACATATTTTGTTTAGAAAAATAAATGAGCCACATGTGCAGAACATAAACAAAAAGGAACTCTGGATAGAGAGGCTGCTAATTTTCTCTCAGCCCAGAATTGTGTTGCTATGATTGTGACTTTTAATTTAGAATGATAATGGGTTGGACTTGATTAGATTTGAACGTTTGAAAAAGGTAGGAAGGATTTTTCTTCTTAGTGTGCACATGCTCTGAATCATAATCATAATATGCTGCCTGGACCTAAATACTTTAGTTCATTCAACCTAATCTTACATTTTAATGTACTTCACCCATGCTTATAGACTTCGAAATCATTAAGTAGATGGCTTCATAGATTTCTCATAGTGATGTGAGCAGACTGACTCAGTGAAGGTTTTGGATTTTAGCTATTATCATAATTGCTTAATACAAATTGCAGTATTTCTTTCTCTCTCTCCCTCTTTTTTTGCATATCCTATGCATTTAATTAAAGTTTTGTCTCCTCTTCAGTGACCTAGACTTTATAGAAAGAATTACATTGGCAGTGAACTGAATGATGTGTAAGAAAACAAATTCGTCCACACTTTTTTCCTTTAGGAGAATAGAAACGAACGCTGAAGTGGGGTAGATATATCCTGATGTGATATTTCCTATTTGCTCTGAAAGTCTTTTATTAAATAGATGTGATTTAAAAAAATGCCCTTGATATAATACTTTTTTTTTAAAAAAAAATAAAATGATACAGGGATATTATACAATGTTTGGAAGAGAATGTTACCTCCCTGTATATTATAACCATTTTGGTTTGTTCTTTCTTTTTTGTTGAAAGGTTTTAACCATTTTTTTTTTAAGTTTTTGGTTGAAAATTTTTATTCTAATTTAGTTGCAATCATGTTTTTCACTTATTTTATTATAAGCATTATTTATGATGTTCTTAGCCTTTATCAGTATCACTTTTTAATACCTATGTAATAATTATTAAAGACAGTAAGCATAGTTTATGTAGATGTTCCCTTATTGCCAGAAATTTAGGTTACTTCCATTTTTGCATATTACAAATAATACTGAAATTAGTATCTTTGCATGAAAATTCTGTTTTCTTGGTAGAGGTTCCCAGAAATGGAATTTTGAATTCAGGAGCATAAGCTGCCTAAATGGATCTGCAGCATAGTATATGTAGCATCATTTCTTGCCTCTACAGCTTTAAAGGAAAGGGTTGTAGGTTTTGGAAGAAATGAGAATGGATTTTATCTGGATCTGTCTAGTTTGAAATGAAGCCCTTATGGTGCAGTGGTTAAGAGCTCAGCTACTAACCAAAAGGTCAGCAGTTTGAATCCACCAGCCACTCCTTGGAAACCCTAAGAGGCAGTTCTACTCTGTCCTTTAGGGTTACTATGAGTCGAAGTCGACTCGATGGTGATGGGTTTGGTTTTTTCAGTTAGTTTGAGAGACCAGTGGGAAACTCAAGTGGAGCCATCCTGGAGACACTAAATATGTAGAGAAGGACTCAGACATAGGCCTGCCGTGGCATTGCTTAACTAGTAGCAAATGAGGAGAAATTTTAGAAAGAAAATTTAGAGATATATCTGAATATCTTGTCACAGTACAGGAAGACTCACAATTGTCTCTTTCTTTTCTTTCTTCTTCCCTGGCTCTTTCATCAAGTTTTATTCATTTATATGATAAAATAAAAGCAATTCAACCAAACTAAACTAAATCATGCAAAGATTAAATGAATGATAACCTCACCCTCATCCATTTTAGCATAAAAATTGAGGCTTAGAGCATATCCAGCAACATGGAGGAGATAAATCACACCACATAAACTGTTTTCCCATTTGCCTTATTATAAGGTATTTCATATTTTAAAAAAAAAAAAAAACCTGAAACAAGACAAACGTTTGTTCACCATAGGACTGACTCATGACACTACAATAGGATATATTGCAACTGTCTGTTCATGCAGTAAAACCTGTGAAAGCCAGAACTTGGGTAAGGCAGAAACCTGTCAGAGAAGGAAAACGCAAATATTTTCCACTAATAGGGAGTGATAAAAAAGTGTTAAGACTGTAGCCAGTCAAAGGCAGAGAAATTGCCAGACCCGGAAAAACTAGTAAATCCTGTTGAGTTTCATCTCTCACAGGTTTCAGTGTATATTTTTTCTTTAGAAAGCACAGAGTAGCATTCTCAAAAGGGACCATATCAAGATCTCTGACCTTCCTTTTTTCCTTCCCATTTCTTCTTTCCTCTCTCTCTTTTTTTTTTCCTTCCTCCCTTCTTTGCTTCCTTTCTTTAAGTCTCTTCCGTTTGCCCGGTCGTATCCTGGACTCTGAGAGTTCAGTCTTGACAGACAAGTCCTCTACTAGAGAGGATAGAGAATACATGAGGAAGATAATCAGATACACATGAACACTATGATAAAAGGCAACACGGTCATAAGAAGGAGAGTTACTGGAAGTGGGCTGGACAGGAAGCGCATCACTGAGGAGCGAATGTTTGAGCGCGTGGATGGTGTTTAGAACCATGGACTGCCTTAGATCCCTTAGAGAAAGCAAGTGAGGGTTGATGTGGAGATGGAAGTTTAGAAAATTCCTCTCAGTGAATGTTTCTTTGATGGAAACAAAGAGATGGAAATCTGAAGGTGATGTGGGTCTAAGAAGTGTGTGTGTATGTATAAATATACACACACACACGTATATAGTCACATATTTTAAAGGTAGGGAATATAGCAGTTGGATTGTTGATAGAAATGATCTAACAGTGAGAAAGACAAGACTGATGCAGGATATTGAAGGAGTAATTGAAGAAACAATGTACTTAAGACGAGCGGGATGGGGGTCAATGCACAGCTGGGAGGTTGTTCTGAGTAGGAGTGTAGCCACCTCATGTGCCGTCTCAGGAGGGCAACAGAGACCATGGGGACCTTGGTAGAGCTGAGGTGAAATATAAGGGGGCGCTTGTATGATGGATTTTATCTTCCCTGTGACATGTAAAGCAAGATAATCACCAGGAATTTATAGGAAGAGAAAAATGTAAGGAGGTGTTGGAGTTTTGAGGAGATAAAATATGAAGTAGTCATTTTTGAGGGTTGATGAGCTCATTTACTAAGGAATGGAGGAGAATTATTTGGGAATATTAAAGGCCCACTTTTGAATTTCTGGTCAAGAATTTAGAGTGTCACAAAATCAGTAGGGTATTGCATTTTTACCTGAATACAGCTCCACTGTATTTTGAATACCCATAGATTGAGAAAGACTTCATGACGGAAATTTCCTCAGCATTCAGTAAAGCTTTTAGCTTCAACTACAATTTGTCATTAACAGCAGAAGCATCATACATTTTAAGAGACTGACAGCATATATACATGCACATCATACTACTTATTTACCACTGACAACTCTTGGTACACACAGCTTTCTTTTTTTTTTTTCCTTGCTTGCCCCACTGGGATCTGAATATCATAATTTGGAACCAATGTTATCACGAACTGTTAAAGCATGAGGAGGGTATAGAAATTATGAAGTTTGGTGATTCTTCTACTTGATTACCAGAATCACCTAGGGAAACTTGAAAAAAAAAAAAAAAAAGCACTCCTGAGACCACTACAGATATATGAGCATAAGGGGGAGTGAGTTAAAGCTCAAGGATTTTGAAGTAGACAGTATTCTTCTACACGGCCCTCATCAGGCATGAAGAAATATTTATGCGTTAATTTTATAATTTTATATTTCACCATAAAAACCCTTTGCTGTCGAGTCTAACCTATAGCGACCCTATAGGACAGAGCAGAACTGCCCCAGAGGGTTTCCAGGGACTGGCTGGTGGATTCAAACTGCCGACCTTTTGGTTAGCCGCCGAGCTCTGAAACACTGCGCCACCAGGGATGATATTTCACCATAGCAGGCTATAAAGCAATGCTCTAATGAGAAGAAACTGATAAGAAAAACCATTGGCACAATGGTTATGAAAACATCCCATTCAAGACAGCTGAGATGTTAACTTAATAGAATATATGCGGTCAAGAACATATTCCATTGTCTCACTGTTTAATGCTATTTCTCTTACATTCTTAGGTTTCTAGATGTTGAAACAGTATTTAAATTCCTGGATTTTATACAGTATTGTGTGGTTGGCAACTGAATACCAGTCAGTAGTGAGTTTCTAAATTTTCTCCCATTCCTATGAAATATTTGTGATCCTTTCCAGTATACTTCTGCCCTGACCTACGATGCTGTGCAAGTGATGACTGAAGCTTTCCGCAATCTCAGGAAGCAGAGGATTGAAATCTCCCGAAGGGGCAACGCTGGAGACTGTCTGGCAAACCCAGCAGTCCCCTGGGGACAGGGGGTAGAAATAGAAAGGGCTCTCAAGCAGGTAAGTCACTCCAAATGACTATTAACACCACTTAACATGACTATTAATGTTTGTTTTTCTGAATTAGTCATCCTTGTTTTATTTCTAAAGCTTAATATAAATGGGACTTTATTTCCAACTACACAAAGGTAGGTGGCGGACTGAAAAGAAACCTTAAAATGTAGTTTTCTTGGCTTGAGCTCAGTGAGGGTTATCTGTACGGTTTGTATCTTTGGCTGAAGTAAACTTATAACTGTGTCGCTTTCCCACTTCCTTGTTAGGTTCAGGCTGAAGGTCTCTCAGGAAATATCAAGTTTGACCAGAATGGAAAACGAATAAACTATACGATCAACATCATGGAGCTCAAAACAAATGGGCCGCGGAAGGTAAACCCTTTATGATTTAGAGGTGGTTCTCTCTGTGTGAGGAGATGAGGTAGCTAATCAATCCTCTCTCTCTTCCACGGAGTCCTGGGGATTTATATTCACATAGATAGAGTTAATGCCTTCCAGAAACAGATACATTTTTTAAATTTTTTTCTAAATCTAAATATATTCAATTCTGGTAAATACCAAAGACGTATAATTTACGTTAAAAGTAGAACTGTTGTCACTATTAAAAACTGGGGTAGGGAAATAGTTTAAGAGAAATAAAGAGCTATTGTTGAAAGTTTATGGTTCAGAAGCCAAAAAATAACTAGGTTCAAATATGCTTGTCACTTTAAAATTCAACATCTTTCTTTTCATTACAGCCCAAATACTTGTATTTTGATTTTACTTGTATTTCTTCATGATCACATTCAAACAAACAAACATTGGAGTTTATGAAAAGTGAACATGAAGAATAAGCCATTTCTAAATTTTTTTTTAAATAATTCCTTTCTGTTAATAATAGGTTCTCATACATAAAAGACACGTCCCTGTTTAGAGGGTAGCAAAGTTGATTTGGGTGTAATTTTGGATTCAGATGTGAATTTGAAAATAGTTATATGCTTTGCTAAAGGAAGGATTATTTACCCCTGTGCCTACTTGCCACAACGTTTTGCAGATTGGATACTGGAGTGAAGTGGACAAAATGGTGGTTACACTTACCGAGCTCCCTTCTGGAAACGATACGTCTGGGCTTGAGAATAAGACTGTCGTTGTCACCACGATTTTGGTAAGTAGCTACACATGCCTGTTTTTGCTTCATTTTTTTCCTCATAAAAAAATTGGTAAGGAAAGATTCTTTTTATATGTTAAGACGCCCATTAACTAGTAAGTGCTGCTTTTGCAATATTTTAATCATTTGTTGCATATTTACTCTGACAAAAGGACTACACAAGCTCTAACTAAAATGTTTACAAGTTCCCTAGCCTCTTTAAGACTGCAGTTTAGCTTGACAGGTAATTCTTAACCACAGTAGATACACAGAGGAACAATTAGAGAAAGCCTTGAAGAATATTCCTCGCATTTCATCAGGTACTCTACCTCTCTATTCTCATAGCATTCTGGGTAAGTGTCTATCTTTACATCTGTGACACAGTTTAATAATGTCTGCATCCTTGAAGGCAAGGATGATCTACCTTCTTTTTACTCCAGGTCTCAACACAATGCTTGGCATATAGCTAGTGGGAAATAAAAACATTTGGAATGAATGAGGTATCCAAACTTTGGATAGATGGAAGACAGGAGTGGATCATCATGACATGCTGGTGGGGAAATGAAATAGAAAATATGGGGCAGACTGATAGGGCATAATTTTGTGACAAACTTTTGTTTTACCCTGAGGATTACTAAGTAGTGAGTAATTATATGGGAATAATATGGATAGATTAAAAAAGGGATTTGGATAAAAGCTTTGAAATATCTTAGTGAAAGGTAGCCATTTGAGATGATGCCTAAATCAGCTAAGACTAGTGGCATTGAGAGGAACTATTCACTTAGACCTCAAGTATCTTTGGTGTCACTTTCTTCTAGAAAATACTGGGCTAGACTGAATCATGTTCCCATGGCGTCTCTTTCTTATGTTTACAGGGTGAAGCTACTATCTAGCTATCCTTGTAACATCATTCTAGGACATTATATTTCTTAGATGATGCAAGGCTGGAGTCTAGGGGTAGGGTAGAATCAGCACATTACCTTAGCAATGATTCTTGCTGCCTGCTTATCGTTGGCCATGAGCCTGATTTGCACATGAACTTTATCCCCTAGATCAGCAATGGCACAAGGTTTTGAGTGAATGCTGGTTCTTGGGTTAAAATAAGGATGTAGAGGATCCAGAGTGGAATAACAGATGTTGTACAGCATTCTTCCTGTCTACCTGTTAGGAATTATAAACATGACAAGGGGGCATGTCAGCTGTCAGTGCTTTGGAGTGTGATGTTTATTCTGGTACAGCTAAGTTCAAGCCATTTTAATGCAATGTACTGATAGACACTTGAGGACTTTCTTCAGAAGCATGATGATTACATTTCCCCCTAATGTTGTCTACCATTTATTGTCTATCATGTCTCTGCCTAACAGGTAATTATTAAGTCAGGTTATATTCAATGAAAGGAAATAATTACGTACGTGGTGTAGTCAGCTAAAACTCTGTCTTTCCATATAGGAATCTCCATATGTTATGATGAAAAAAAATCATGAACTGCTTGAAGGCAATGAGCGCTATGAGGGCTACTGTGTTGACTTGGCTGCAGAAATCGCCAAGCATTGTGGGTTCAAGTACAAGTTGACAATTGTTGGGGATGGCAAGTATGGGGCCAGGGATGCTGACACAAAAATTTGGAATGGGATGGTTGGAGAACTTGTATATGGGGTAAGTATAGTGCTTTTCATGGATTAAGTCATTAAATTTGAAGCGTTGTTGACAGAATGCCTCCCCTCCCTGCAGAGAACCAATGTCTAACGTCATTGGTGTCCCACATTACTCTAGGAATACTATCTTATTTCCTTGTGAACATTTGAAAGATTAGAGGCTAAAGCCAGAAGTAAACATGCAGATTAATTCAGATAGGATGCATCTACCTTTCATCTACCTGAAAGCTTATGGGTCATATGTATTGTTCAAAGGCTGCGTAGAGATGTAATTATCATGGTCAAGCCAGATGGCCGTACTATGTGTTTCTAAAAAGGAGGGATATTTGGGGAATAATTTTTCTTACTTATTTTTCACTGGGACCCTATGATAATAATATTGTCATTTCCCTGATTTCTCCCATTTTCATCTAATTATGTAACCATGATTTCTTTCTGATCATGACGCCAGGTACTATTACCTCCCTCTGTTTCCCTTACAGAAAGCTGATATTGCAATTGCACCATTAACTATTACCCTTGTGAGAGAAGAGGTGATTGACTTCTCAAAGCCCTTTATGAGCCTCGGGATATCTATCATGATCAAGAAGCCTCAGAAGTCCAAACCGGGAGTGTTTTCATTTCTTGATCCTTTAGCCTATGAGATCTGGATGTGCATTGTTTTTGCCTACATTGGGGTCAGTGTAGTTTTATTCCTGGTCAGCAGATTTAGCCCCTACGAGTGGCACACTGAGGAGTTTGAAGATGGAAGAGAAACACAAAGTAGTGAATCAACTAATGAATTTGGGATTTTTAATAGTCTCTGGTTTTCCTTGGGTGCCTTTATGCAGCAAGGATGCGATATTTCGCCAAGGTTGGTTACTCACCTGCTTCAACTTTGTGCATTTTAAGTCTCAAGTGGATATCCGTGATGTTTATAAATTCACTCAAAGAAGTAACCAGCTGCCGACCGCCTGTCCAAGGAGTCCAGGACTCCGTAAAGGACACGCTCTTACCATAGGCATAAGTCTGTGAAATACTTGAACAACGTTTTCTGGATGTTGATCATGTATTTCCTGGGTGAAATTATACACACCATGGAAAGGCTATAAAATGCATAAGGTTCCTATCATTCCATGCCTTCTTGGAGGGGTACCGTGTTTTTGCTGCATATTCTCATTTTACAGTCATCTGTGTGGTAATCCACAGACCTGTATATGGGAAAATGGGCAATGTTATTTATTCTCTACAAAAGCAACAACTTGGTGGACAAAACTTCATTGGCACACATCCCGTCTGTTTTATTTTCCCATGATTAGCTCATGAAAATGGTATGGTAGAGTAATTATGAAATGTATTTTTTTCAAGGTTAGGTTGCTGGTTTAAAAGGAATGTATGATAATGTATTTTCTAAGTTTCTAGAAATACATTGTAGGGTATTAATAATGGCTAATTCATTGCAAAAGCTTGTGCTATATTGAATAGTAAAACACACACATCACACGGTAAATTCGTGTACTTCTCTATTCTCATTATGGTATGCTAATCACTGTACCTATTTAGAATGTATATGTCACAAAACCGACATGGCCTTTGTTCATTTTACGTACATGAGTAAGGAGGACAGCCATATCTGTGTCTTTTCTTCCCAGGAATAAGTCCTACCATTTCTGTCATGATTACTTCAACATTTACAGTGTTGATGGTTATCAGTCTGCTGGGACATTTTAATTTGGGCTCTGTTGCCCTTCTCAGATTCTATGAGATAGTGTAATAACTAGTGAAGGGGGGCATTCAAATATTATTTCATTACATCATTACTTTTTGAGCACTTTTAGGGATAACAGGTGATTAATTTCAGAAAATGACATGAGAAGATCAAACATTTTCAATATAGTCCCTCCACTGAGATAATGGAAATATATAGGCAGAAATTATCAATGACTTACTTCTTTGAGAGTAGGGCACTTTCTTTTTTCTTTTTCTTTTAATAAATTATATGGATCTAAAAAATCTTGGTTCCAACAGATTAACTATAGCTTCTTTATGAAACTACATCAAATTAGAAATATGCCAAGGTATTTGAAAAGCCTGTCTGTCTATCTATTTGCCTATCTAATCTCATTATGATGACTTTCAACAAAGTATTAAATTGATAGTTTCATCTGTATATTTAGTTTATCTGATTTCAGTTACAGACAGAAAGGGAGCTTTCTAATACTAAGGAGGAAAAATAAAAACCTAACCGAATTGAGGTCTCAGAGAATATTCTGGTCTATAAAATATTGATGAAATGAATCACCTTTGGCAAGAGGGTTGCTGACATATATATATAATGGTACTGTAATTCTGAGATGCAAAGCAGTTATCCTGGAGTGAAATCAGTTATGCTCTGCCATTTGGCTAAGTAGGGAGAAGTGTACAGGGTTCCTCGTAAAGTAGCCTGTATTGTTCCCGTGGATGGACCCTTAGTTCTGTTTGCTCCGCTCCTCATGCGTCAATGCACTGCAGGTAATTGTTTGGTATCCGGTGCTTGCCAAGGCGCGGGAAACATGACTGCATACAGGGAGTGGGGCACGGGGCACATTTAACAATCCAAGTGTTATCGCAGGGTCCACCATGACGTACAGACATCTAATTTTCAATAAGCCTGCTTCCTAAAATATGGCCTTTTTTCTCTGCATTTGGTGTCATTCATGTGTCATCATTCACTGCAATTTTACATGTAGTAACTTTTATTTTCTGGCAAGACAAACAGATTTTTAGATAAAATATTTTTTTGTTGCTATGAGTTGATTTTTTTTTTTTTTTTTGCCTCAGAATATATATGAGTGATATGTTAAAAAAATTTAAGGGTTATATATCTTTCTATCTTTGACTGTACGTTGTGTGTGCGTTTAAAAACTGAGGATAATAAACACTACTGACCAATTCAGAAATTTTTTTTAAGGAACCAGACCATCGTTTTTTAGAATTCAGTGTGGGTTATTCCAGTTTAGAAGAGCCGAGTAGCTTGTCGTTGAAAAACAAGCATGAAATGCACAGATCACATTAGAAACGCTGTTTAAAACTATTTAAAACTATTTATCTTTTCCAAGTAAAATATAATATGGAATGATATTAGCAGTATTAACAGAGCACATTTAAATTGTAATCTAGAATGATGTACTGAACTAATTGACTTAGTCATTTAGGTGAAATTAAGTTTAAAATATCTGACAGTTTTCTGAAGAATAAAACCACAGAAATTATAATAGCAATCGACTGTAAGGAAGATTGTTATTCACCTTCTTGCTTCTGTTTTTTTCCTCAATATCTTTTAAGGAATTGAGTAAATGTAAAAAGTGTATATAAATACCTGCCATTGTTATGGGATAAATACGTGTCTAAATAAGCGGTTTCCCAAATTTAAAATACACTTAATATCCTTCGCAGAATTAAGTGAAAGTGTTTAATTTTTTCTATCCTATCATATTTATTTTATTATTTGCATCCCTATCCCTTAGAGACTTTGTGATAAAGGCTATTAATTATATTCTCTTTTTTTCATTGCTATTCTCTCTCTCTCTCAGCAACCAAAGTTTTTATCTAAAGAACTTCTGAAGTAGTCCCTCTTCTTTTTATTGATTGCTCAAGTAGTTTATTCCATAAACATTTTCCCCAAAAGTTAGATATAGTACCTGTGTTTCATCAGAAGTTCATTCTCTCCTGTCAGTTGCCAGGAACTTTGATTTAGGTAGTAAATTACCATATTTTTGGTATTTGAATTTAAGAAATGTTACCTCTTCACTATAGCAAGACTAACTGTTAGGCATAGTAGTTATGGGATAAAGAAAATACTTATTTCATTGGCTGTTAATGTTACTCAAATGCCTTAATTATGTGCAGAGGCCGACCAGATCTTTCAAAATAATAGAATATATATATGCATGGAGCTCTGGTTGTGTAGTGGTGAAAGGGCTGATTGTTAACTGAAAGGTTGGCTGTTCAAACCCACCAGCCACTCTGTGGGAGAAAGATGTGGCAGTCTGCTTCCGTAAAGATTACAGCCTTGGAAATCGTATGGGCAGTTCTACTCTGTCCTATGAGGTCACTGTGAGTCGGACAACTCCATGGCAATGGGTTTTATATATATATATTTCCGTACCTACATATTTATATTTATCCAGACTTTTAAAGTAAATTATTTGGGAATTATTGGCTTTTGGAAAGTCTTTTATGTAAGAATTTATAGTCTTTAAAATTTTGTTGTTTATTATATTTCCAAGTAGGAATTTATATCTTGATAAATGTTAAACATGTCTGGTTTGCTTTTCTTGAGTTTTCTTTTTCTGGAGCAGGAGGGGACACAAGGAACACAATGACAGCAATCCACGCCCTGAAGCGTCAGCTTTTTGTTCACTAAGAATTATATTTTGTATCATACCTTTGTAGTATCATTTATTTTCTGTCCTACATTCTATCTGATACTTACGTTTTTGCACACACAAAAACAAAATGAAGTTTTGGGCCATTTTGAGAGTTTTGGAACTTTATTGGTTCAATGAAATGGAGGATTTCTTCCATGCTTAAAGTTAAAAAAGAAAAAAAAACTTTTAAAAGTAATTGATTTTATTTGTATATGTTGTATTGAGTTTGGATACTGATCTAAGATTCTCTTGTTCACATCTCCTTATGGCATAAGTGGATAAGTATTATCAGTATTGGATGGAATATTTGGAGAGTTCTTGAAATTGCTTCTTTACAGGACTTCATACCATAAACTATTTGGGCATTGTAACTGTGAAAGAATGCCGGGAATCTGCTCTTCGGCCTGTGTGTGCCATTAGATCTCGCTCATCTGTTCTCCTTGCCCAGAACGTTCAGTAAATTCTGGTTACATTAACTAGCAGATACGTGGAAATGTATAAAACGAAATTTTCCCCTGTAAGCCAAGATTTGCATAAAACTGCTAAACTGATTTTCTGTTAAGTCATTCATTTCACGTTACAAATGCATTTCATACTTGTTATTAGATCCCTGTCCGGCCGCATTGTTGGAGGTGTGTGGTGGTTCTTTACCCTGATCATAATCTCATCCTACACGGCTAATTTAGCCGCCTTCCTGACTGTAGAGAGGATGGTGTCTCCCATCGAAAGTGCTGAGGATCTTTCGAAGCAAACAGAAATTGCTTATGGGACACTAGACTCCGGCTCCACGAAAGAGTTTTTTAGGGTAAGAGATTTCTGCTTTTGTATCTTCTCATTTTGTTCTTAAAGTTTATCCTCTCTAAACTTTGTCCCTCCTTGTCCCTCTTAAAGCTACTATGTGAAAGTAACCATCTCTTTGCCTCTAATTCTCTCAGTTTCTGTCCCTGTCCCTTCCTGTTCCTCTCACTGTCCCTATTTTATCCCTGTCTCTATCCCTATTCTTAGCTCTATCTCTGTCCGTTTCCTAAGTCCTAACTCCTTATGAGAAAAACCATAAATGTTGCAATGAAATCACAGTTTTTGAAAAATTGATTGCCCTTTTGGAACAGAATAGAATTAAAGAAAAGTTTATATTATTTTTAAATAATAGGATGTTGTTTTTGTTTTCAAATAAGCATGACTTCGTCTAACTTACATAGTTTACAGTTGAAAAACTCACATTCAAACCATTAGGTTAATTCTGTGTAAGGAAACAGATTATGTTCACATGGGAAAATTTTGAATCTTCTGTGCAAACTCTTCAAAGGAAAAGCTAACTTTTAACTTCCTGACTTTCAAAATAGGTGCCATCATGATGATATGTCTATTAAGTGTGTGTTTTTTTTTAATTTGTGGCCTTTTGTTCTCTATTTATTGGATAAGCCAAGGGCCTAATGTTGAAATATTTTTCTTCCATTTTACTATTGTCTGTATGTAAGAATTCTTTCTATTAAAATGTTTAAATGGAGCTAAATAGCTTAGATCTCAAGCCAACATATATGACATATGACAATTTTTGATAATCCACACATGTATCCAAGTCTGTTTGGGTCTACGATACCCTAGAATTAGGATGAAGAACTCAAATTGAGCAAATGTTGAAGAAGAAATTATAATTTGAGGGCTGTTTCATGCTGCATTGCCTCTGGTCTGTTTTCCAAATAACTTTAGGTGGACTGAAGATGCAATAAGAGAAAAGGTGCTGGGGCAGAATCACAGCGTCGAGACATAATAACTTGGGTATATGTGGGACCTGCAAGATCTTAATGATTTCGTTAGGTATCTTTTAAGTTCAGATGTACGGTCAATCTGTCAGCAGTTTCTTAGACTTTAATGCAGTTCTAAGTACAAATGTTATAATACTGATTTGCTATTAATGACAATGTACGGTCACTTTTGGACACACATATGATATAGCATAGTGTTCTAGCTTGATCAAAGCAGTAAGTTTATTAAAATAAGTTACAATATTGCCTGGTTCCTCAGTGGAAGTGTATTTTGCAGTATTTTGATTACTTTGCACCTCAACATGACTTGCTTTTATCTTATGTGTATGCTTTGTTATTAGCGTTCTTCCCACTTGAAGTGAGATGTATGAGGGAGGCAGGAGCCTGTTATATCAGGGTTTACTTGGTGCCGCTTATGTTGATTAAAATAATCCTAATTGTTGCCAGTTAATTTCTTCTAGATGAGTACGCGTCTGTAAAGTTACTGTCTTTAGCTTGTGAGGCGCCCCGGTGGCACACTGGGTAAAACACTCGGCTGCTAACCAAAAGGTCAGCAGGTTGAAACTACCAGCTTCTCCGGGGGTGGGGGGGGAAGATGTGGCAGTCTGGTTCTGTAAAGATTTGCAGCCTTGGAAACCCTATGGGGCAGTTCTACCCTGTCCTATAAGGTTGGTATGAGTTGCAATGAACTCGACAGTAGTGGGATTTTTTATTCGGTTTTTAGATGACGATGAACTGTTGTTGTTGGATGCCCTCAAGTGAGTTTTTGACTCATAGTAACCGCATGTGACAGCCACTCTGCGTGAGAAAGGTGGGGCAGTCTGCTGCTATAAAGAGTACAGTCTTGGAAACCCTATGGAGCAGTTTTGCTTTGTCCTGTAGGGTTGCTGTGTGTCGGAATCAACTCGATGGCAATGGGTTCAGACAGCAATAATGCCAACTACTCTCTTTAGCACATTTACGTTTATAGAGCTTCTGTGTATAATTTAACTCAATCGGTCATAGAAACATTTGCCTAGATCACCAAGATTCCAGGGTCAGTGTGCTCCAATTCTCTAGTAGCCAACATGCGAAGACTAGATGACTCTGGGCAAAAAATGCAGTTCCTCTTGTGTTTCTTGTTTCACCTGCACTAAGCCTGAGGAAATCTTGGTGTTAGTATGCAATGTGTTCGGTGGCTACATACATGCTCCCATAGGAATTCATAGTGTGCCACTACCCTAGAGTAATAGAGGAGTATGGGGAGTATTTAGTCAAACTGATAGCTTCTATTAGTATGGCTTTCCAAAGCAGTTTGTTTTATATTATCTGTTTGAATCTCACACTGTTTCTATGCAATCATCAGGACAATGATTTTTGTTGGCATTCTATGCATTTGTAAATTGAAGCTCAGTGAAATTTGGGGCTTTGGCCAAATTCAGGCATTTTTACCAAGGTCTTTTCCTTCTAACTAGGGTTTTACTTCTAGCCAGGGTTCTTTTTATAGGCAGAGCAAGGTCTCTAGATTTATCTCACTGCTTCCGTGTTCTGTTCTTGATCCCATCCATGTTTACTTTTGTAGTGCTAGGGTTTGGTAACAGAGACAAGAAAGCAGGAAGGCTCCCTCCCTGCCCTTATCTTTAGAGCCCAAGTGAGCTAGATGTGCTGCATGCCTTACCCAAGGTAGAAGCTCAGGCAGGGCCAAGCAGTTCCTCTCAACATAAGTCCAGGAGGAAGTATTGATGACTTGACATAAGCTAGGTCTCGGTGCATATCAGGTTGCAGCCAACTTCTCCTTATTTAGCAAAGAAGAGTGTGGGCTCAAAAGTGTTTAAATGGCACACTTGTTCTTCCACTTGTACCAATAAAAAGAAGAAATAATCACATCACATATCACCAAGGTAAACAGTAGCGTTTCATGTCAATTGCTCCATTCAAATATATGACATGATTGCCATTTGGGAAATTACATACACCCAGGTTTGCTTCTTAAGGTGGATTAAGTGCAGAGGTGCTGCTGGTTCGTGCATAATTAGGAGAAATTTTGCTAACTGTATTAATGTTTGATAATTGTGTACCTTGATGATAAAGTAAGGAACAATCTTATTTTTGCTTCTTACTCCAAAAATGTTTTCTAGGACACTGTGGCTTCCCAGTGATACACATTAAGTCTCATATATTTTCACATAAAGCTGGTTACGTTAGTATAGGGAGATTGAATAATATATCCCCTCTCAGGCAAAGCGTGTTGTTTAAAATGTGCTGCAGCGAATAAGAGACACTTTAACATGAAGGAATAATTTATTTTCTAGATTTTAATGAAAATAAATGAACTTATGAGCATCTCTTACCTTCTTCCAAACTAATGGATGTTGTTCTTTGCTGGAAAAAGTTTACAGGAAAAAAAATGAACAAAAAAAGACAAAAATGTAGAGAATAAACGTGCTCAGAGAACAGTATGAACGCACAGGCCCCACTCACACACAGTAGCAAGGCAAAAGGAGGTGGAAGACGGAGCCTTCATCTGTGACTCTTCTTGGAACTATTTCCAGCTTTCACATCTGCACTTCCTCGTTTTGTGGTTGCAATACCGACAATTTTCAGATTCTGTCCAGGTCTCACAGGTTCCATCTGTCAGAGAATATTTATTAGACTGAAGTAATCATTTTAGTGGAAAATATTTGAGTTTTCTTTCTCTGACAGGTTTCTGCCTTTCGCAGATTCCGGCTTTCACAAGTTTTACTGTAATTTCTTCTCTCAGTAGAATAGGACAGATTGAATTCTGTAATTTTTGTGTAGAAAATGATTTTATAAGACATACATGTGTTTTATGTTCTTGTAGAAACTTGGGCTTTTAAGACAGGAAATGATTTTTGTATATAAAATCCTATCGCTGGCCTGTCAATTTATGAAACACAGTTATTAACTCACGGATAGTGAGTGCTTCTTCCTGTTTACCCTGAAATCCCTAGGTAGTACTCTGTTTATTTCATCTGGTCCTCTCCTCTGGAAGGATGAGGGACAGTGTATCCTCTGAATAAATGATCTACCTTGATGATACTAATAGGGAAAGAAGAGATTCTAAAACATTGTCAAAAGAAAAATATTTATCTTTTTATTTAATGAGGTTATATATTATAGATCATTTATTTTCTGAATAAATTTATCTCAGAAGATAAATTTAGCCCAAAAACTAATAATCGTGAATGTATGCTCTTGTGACCCAGCTGATGTAGACTTTTCATAGAGTTAACAAATAGTATAAATGACGTTTTATTAATACAGATGCTCCTTACATGAGTGAAAAAAAAAGTTTTAGATTCTTTTTCATATATATTTATGACATATATATAGTGAGAGAGACAGAGAGAACTCTGGTGATGCAATGGTTAAGTGCTTGGCTGCTAATTTGCTAATTAAAATGTTGATAGTTTAAACCCATCCATGAGCAGCTTTGAGAGAGAAAGACCTGGTGATCTGCTTCTGTAAGATTACAGCCTACAAAACCCTATGGGGCAGTTCTACTTTGTCACTGGGGTTGCTATGAGTCAAAAATTGCCTTGAAGGCACCTAAGAATAACAACTATATGTATAAATAATTGTTATTGTATACACACACATGCACAAACGTACACTCCACTTATCAACTGTCTCATTGTTTGACATTTTGCGTTTCCAACAATAGTAAAAAATCTGCTATCTGACTATTCTGCGCATTAATGACATACCTCTGACAGTAACAAACGCTGAAGCGTGAGGCACGATTAATGCTGGCTGTGTCGTCTCAGCTGGACCATGATTCTCGGTGGTTTGGCAGTTACGTTATACTGCAACTTGGCACTTACGTAATGATCCTCCATTTTGTGATCTTGTATGATCATCTTCCATTCTTGCATAATGCCAATTTTGGAACCTAACCACGTTAATAAGTGAGGAGTGTGTGTGTGTGTGTAATTTGCTATATAGTAATCATGATTGTCAAAGAACTATAACCATCCAGATTATAATTTTAAAGGCAGCACTCATTTTTCAACCCCCTCATTGGCATACGATTTATCTATTCATATTTGCATATAAAGATATTGATTGATATATAATTACAAACTAAAATATTGTATCCATTGCAACAACTTTTCTACAGAACTATATTAAGTGCTATTTTATTAGAGTTACATTTTGTTCTAGTTATTGCTTGCATTTAGTAATATTACACTGTGTTAGTTATCTGGTGCTGCTATAATAGAAATTCCACAAGTGGATGACTTCAACAAACAGAAATTTATTTTTTCACAGTTTAGGAGGTTAGAAGTCTGAATTTAAGGTGCCGGCTCTAGGGCTCTAGCAGAAGGCTTTCTCTGTCTGTTGGCTCTGGAGGAAAGTCCTTGTCTCTTCAGCTTCTGCTTCCTGGTTCCTTGGAGATCTCCACATGTCTTGGCATCTGTCTTAACCCACCTCTCTCTCTCTGCTCCCTGTTTATTCTCTTTTTATATCTCAAAAGAGATTGACTCAAGATACACTCTACACTAATCCTGCCTCATTAACATAACAAAGAAAACCCATTCCCAAATTGGATTATAGCCACAGGCATAGAGGTTCGGATTTACAACATGTATTTTAAGGGGACATAATTCAATCCATAACATACACCATGATTTATTGATATTCTATAAAAACAGATTCCACTAATTCATGTGGTTATTCATACTTATTTTATTGTTTCTGATATAGTTAATGATTTCTCTACAACAGTTACCACATATCACCTATTTATATCCAGACAGAAATATGTATATCCTTCTAGCTTTTTATATACGAATATACATACATATGTATTATATCTTTCAACATCTTTTGGAGATGTAGTGGGTATAGCCACACATACTTCTGTATATGTAGAAAGTTAGTCATTTGAAAAGACACCCTTTATAGACCTGTCACTCATACCTAAATATTTAACTGGTTTATAAAATAGTAGCTGCTAAGTAAATGTTGAGTCAATAAATAGCACTGTAGAGATATAGGTCATATCTAGTACATAGTCTTCTTGCTTAGTGGTTTTGGGGCTAGGTTTTCATGGCAGTCTTTGTAGCTGACAACTCTTGCCCACCCATGGCTTCTCTAGATGGTCTAGGGCAAGTGGACATCACTTCCTCTCTGGCTGGCAGCTTTCCTTTCTCTGACTTTTTACATGTTCTCACCATTTCACAGAACCTCTGAGGACAGCACTGAATGCTTAAAGACTTGAAGGGTATTTAGCTTATGCTGCCTGGGGAGATCTGGTGTTCTGTCCTTTAAGCTAACCTTAGCTGGTTTGATACTATCGGAAAGGTCAAAATTTTGGAGGGTCTTGTCGTTTTTTAAAAAATATTGCAAAGTTTAAGGATCATGCAGTTCATTCAGTAGGGCCCAGATTTATAGAAATACAAACATTAAAAAAAAAAATGTTTAAGAGACCATATTGAATGATGATTTTTTTTTCTTTTTGGTGATAAAATTGCTATGAAACGAAATAGAAAGTATGTGTCTGTTTACTGAATTATGATTTTTGTGCAAAGTGGTAGCTTCTTACAGGGGAAATATGTTATTTTGTCATTCTTTTCTTTCCACAGCCATGCTCTGCAAATGTCAGTATGTTCTCTAGCCATCTAATCATAAAATTTAGAGACTCTCTTAGCTATATAACGGGGAGGGGAGAGCTCACGTTATCAACTGGCTTAGTAATTTAACTCTAATTAGATTGCAGGTCGCTTTCTGTCTATACCACAGAAAAAGCACTCCTTTTCATATTAGCACCTGGTCATGGGTACAGTTATACTAGCAGGAAACATTAAAACAATACAGAATAACTTGGCATTAGTCCCTCATTTCAAAACCCTTCTAACATTTCTGTCTATATGACACGCAGAAGATGAATTTCAGAGTAAATTGTGTAGCTACTTTAGCTGACATAGTGTTCAATTGACTTTATTTTTGTGTTTAAATAAAAGAAACATCTCTGCTTGTCTCTATCGGATTTTTCACCCTAGTTTCCATGGCAATAAACACAGTCCCAGAGCTTTGTAGAGAATAGAAATGGAATTGCACGATCATTTAAAGATATTGGAAAAAATATGAACTAAATATAAACATAGTTGATAACATTTTGAGAATCTTTAACTAAACAATAGAGATTTGAAGGAAAATGTGATAATAAAGTGATTCAGAGTTCACATTTCCAGCAGGTAATTTTGCTCTGAATCCTACTGAGTGATTATCAGAAGCAAAGTAGCTGGTAATAGTGGCTTATTATTTTTACCAGGAAATTAACTTTTGTAAAAATATGGAAATTGGACATATGAAGCAATACCAAATATTGTCAGAGTTCTAAAAAATGATATTTAGGATTATATTTAAAGAAACAAACAGATCCTAGAACCAAGGTAGTGAAGTAAGAAGCTTCATGCTCCCGTACTCCCATAGAAAAGTAAAAACACAAGAAGAAAATGACAGTACTAGTATTGTGGGAATTGGAGCAAGCAGCAACAGCATGATAAATGGAGAAAAGATTGACATCGTCAAAGATTTCATTTGACTTGGATTCACAGTCGACACCCGTGGAAGCAGCAGTCAGGAAATCAAACAGTGTATTTCATTGGGCAAATATGCTGCAAAGAACTGTTTAAAGTGTTAAAGGCAAAGATGTCCATTTGAGGACTAAGATGTGTCTGACCCAAGCCATGGTGTTTTCAGTCGCCTCATACACATGCGAAAACTGGACAATGAATACGGAAGACCAAAGAATTAATGCCTTTGAATTATGGTACTGGCGGAGAATATTGAATACCATGGACTGCCAGAAGAATGAACAGGTCTGCCTTGGAAGAAATACAGCCAGAGTGCTCCTTGGAAGTGAGGATGGCGATAATTCCTTTCACACACTTTGGACATGTTGTCAGGAGGGACAAGTCCCTGGTCCCTGGAGAAGGACACCATGCTTGGTAAAGTAGAGGGTCAACAAAAAAGAGGAGGACCATGGAGGAGATGGATTGACACAGTGGCTGCAATGATGGGCTCAAATATAACAGGGATTGTGAGGATAGCGCAGGACCAGGTAGTATTTCGTTCTGTTGTATGCAGGGTCGCTATGAGTCGGAACCAGCGCTATGGCACATAACAACAACAGCAGCAGCAGCAGCATTGTGGGAACTCTGGTGAACAGTTGAGGTTACTACAACTGGACAAAGGTTTGTAGAATGTAAGAAGACGCTGAGACTTGTTTTTTCTGATACTGGCTAGAGTACTACCCTCGCCCATGCTCTGCAGCCAGGTAGAAGTGGCAGCCACATCTCCAGCTTGAGATCTTGGCCCCTAGTTCTGAAGTGAGTAGAGTGTACTTTGTTAACAAAGTATATTTTTTGCCTGTTTGAATCAGTGAAATGACTACCTAAAGGATGAAAGCCAGTGCTTGTCTCCATTCCATCCATCTTAGTGGTCATTCAGCATGGAGAAGTGGCAGACATACCCTGAGGCGCTGTGAGACACACTGAAGCACCATCATTTGCTTGAGGCAAAGGACGGCGATCCAGATGGTGGGAATGGGAATGTTGACAAAGATAGAGAAATTATAAAAAGAAACTCAGCAGACATAAACAGTTCAGCAGAGGGGTTCAGCAGCTGATTTGAGTAGGCATAAGAATCAGCGAACTTTAAGATAGGACATTTGAAATAAAAGATAGGTTCTTTCTTCAGACAGAAGAACAGAAAGAGAAAATATTAAATCAAAGTGAACAGAGCATAAAAGACTTATGGGACACCATGAAATGGATCAGTATACATGTTATAGGAGTCCCAGGAGGTGAGGAGAAAGAGAAAGGGGCAAAAAGAACATTTGAAAAAATAATGGCTTAAAACTTTCCAAACTTGACAAAAGAAATGAATTTGCACATTCTTGAAGCTCAAAGAACCCCGAGTAGGCTAAATACAACGGGAACCACTCAGAGACATATTATAATCAAACTGTAGAAAACCAAAGATACAGAGACAATTTTAAAAGTAGCAAGAGTAAAGCAAACCATCATGTACAAGGGAGCTGCAGAGACTAAGTGTTTATTTCTTCTCTGAAACCATTGAGGCCAGAAGGCAGTGGGATGATATATTCAAAGTGCTGAAAGAAAAATCTGTCGTCAAAGAATCCTGTACCCAACAACAATTTTCTTCAAAAGTGATGGTGAATTTAAGACATAACCAGGTAAACAAGAGCTGAGGGAGTTTGTTAGTAAAAGATAAAGACACCAGATAATAACTCAAAGCTATATGGAGAAATAAAGATCTTTGGTAAAGGTAATTTCAAGAGTAAACATAAAGCCTATTTTGCTGTACTTTTTTTGGTTTGTAACTACATTTGTTCTGCATGATATAAAATATAAATAATAATTATAAATACGTAACACTGGGTGTATAATATACAAAATACAACATGTGGCATCAACAACGTAAAGGCAGAAGGAGGCCAGTATAGGAACAGTTTTTGTATATTATATGTTATTGAAGTTGTCCAAGGATTTCATTTTACTTGGATCCACAATCAACACCCATGGAGGCAGCAGTCAAGAAATCAAACAACCTATTGCATTGGGCGAATCCTCTTTAAAGTGTTGAAAAGCAAAGATATCACTTCGAGGACTAAGGTACTTGACCCAAGCCGTATTTTCAGTCACCTCATATGCATGCAAAAGCCGGACAATGAATAAGGAAGACCAAAGAAGAATTGATGCCTTTGAAGTTTGGTGTTGGCAAAGAATATTGAATATACCACGGACTTCCCGAAGAACAAACAAATCTGTCTTGGAAGAAGTACGTTCAGAATGCTCCTTACAAGTGAGGATGGTGAGACTTTTTCTTACGTATGTGGACGTGTTATTAAGAGGGTCCATTCCCTGGAGAAGGACATCATGCTTGGTAAAGTAGATGGTCAGTGAAAAGGAGGAAGACCCTCAATGAGATGGATTGATACAGTGGTTCAACAATGGGCTGAAAATAACAATGATTGTGAGGATGGTGCAGGACCAGGCAGTGTTTCATTCTGTTGTACACAGGGTCGTTATGAATTCGAACTGACTTGATGGCACCTAACAACAACAAACAACACAATAATATTTGTAGATATCAACACATCTCTTTCAGTAATGGATAGAACATGTGGACAGAAGAGCAACAAAGAAATAGGGGACCTGAAAGACAATATAAAGCAATTAGACCTAACAGACATATATAGAAAACTTCCACCATCTACAGCAGCATATATATTCTTCTCCAGTACATATGAATTCTTCTCCAGGATAGACCATGTGTCAGGTTATAAAGCAAGCCTTAATAAATTTCAAGATTAAAATCATACAAAATATCTTCTCTGACCATAGTGGAATGAAACTAGACATCAGTGATGGAAGGAAAACTGAAAAAGTCACAAATGCATGGGAATTAATCAACATACCACTAAACAACCAATGCATCAAAGATAGTATCATAAGGGAAATCAGAAAACAGTTAAAGAATAATGAAAATGAAAGTAAAACATACCAACTCTATGGGGTTTTAAATGCCTGCGATCTTTCAAAAATAGACCACTAGGCTTCTTCCAAGGTGCCTCTGGGTGAACTTGAAGCTCCAATCTTTTGGTTAGTAGCCGAGTACTTAATCATTTGTGCACCTCAGGAGTCCAGTGCCAACAAACTAGATAACCTAAATGAAATGGATAAGTTTCTAGAAATACACAAACTATCTAAATTGACTCAAGAAATAATAGAAAATTACAACAGACCTATAACAAAGGAAGAGATTAAAGTAGTATCAAAAACCTCCCAACAAAAAGTCCAGGACCAAATGGCTTCATTGGTGAATTCTACTGAACATTTAAAAAAGAACTGGCACCAATTCTTCACAAACTCTTCCAAAGAATAGAGGAGGAGGGAACACTTCCTAACTCATTCTAGGAGGCTAGCATTACCCTGATACCAGAGTCAGGTAAAGATACCAGAAGAAAAGAAAACAATAGACCAATATCCTTCATGAATGTAGATTAAAAAATCTTCAAGAAAATATTAGCAAACTAAATCCAAAAGCATATTAAAGGGATTATACACCATGATCAAGTGAAATTTATATCAGGAATGCAAGGGTGGTTTCAACATAAAAGCAACCAATGTAATATCCCACATTAAAAGAAAAAAAATCTTTTCAATTGATGCAGAAAAGGGATTTTAAAAATCCAACACCCTTTTATGATAAAAGTTTTCAGCAAACTATGAATAGAAGAGACATTTCTCAACATGATAAAAGTCATTTATGAGAAACCCACAGAGAACATACTCAATGGTGAAAGACAAAAACTTTCCCGCTAAGATCAGGAACAGAACAAGGCCAAGGATGCCTGCTTTCACCTATGCTAGTCAACATTTTAGCTAAAGTTCTAGCCAGAACAATTAGGCAAGAAAAAGAAATAAAAGACATGTACAATGGAAAAGAAGAAGCAAAACTATCTCTATTCACAGATAACATGATACTATATATATAGACAATCACAAAAAATTCATAAGAAAGCTACTACAGCTAATAAGCAAATTTACCAAAGTTGAAGGATGCAAGATCAAGACAGAAATCAGTTGTGTTTTATACCGGCAACAATCCAAAAATTAAAAATATAAACAAAACAAATAAACAACAAAAAACAAAACAAAAATTTCCCTTTACCATAGTATCTAAACGAATAGAATGTCTAGGAATAAATTTAACGAAGGAGAGGAAAGACCCTTGCACTCAATAGTGTTAAACCCAAAACCTGTTGCTGTCAAATTGATTTCAACTCACAGTCACCCTATAGGACAGAGTAGAACTGCCCCGTAGGGTTTCCAAGGCTATAAATCATTACAAAAGCAGACAGCCACATCTTTCTCCCTCAGAGCAGCTGGTGGGATCAAACTACTGACCTTTCAATTAGCAGTCGAGCTCTTAACCACTGAGCCACCAGGGCTCGGTTATAAAGACAAATGAAATTCTGATGCACGCCACCACATGGATGAAAATATGCTAAGTGAATTAAGCCAGACACAAAGGAACCGATATTGTCCGACTCCACTTCTGTGAAATATCTAGAATAGGTAAATCCATTGAGATAAAAGAAGATGAGTGATTACTGTGGCGTTGAAGGGATGGGAAACGGAAGGAATGGATGTTGTGGAAGGATCAGAAGTTCTGCCTCTTAGCATATCCGTCTGGTTCAGATCATTGGCCATGAGAAGAATACAAAAATACAACAAGGAAAACACGTATTTCCCATCCATTTTACTAAAGTAATTTAAAAAATTCTCTCGGAGAGAAAGCAAGGTTAAAAGTTGAAAGGTCATCTTTACATTATACATCCTAAATACATTTTTGTAAAACAGATAAATACACCAAACCTCATTTAACTGAGATCCCTTAAAAAAGAAAAAAGAAAGAAAGAAAAGAAAAGAAACAAAGCAAGAACCTGTCTAAGTTACTTACTGCCGCCATAACACAAATAGCACAAGTGGGTAACTTTAAAAAACAGCAATTTATTTTCTCACAATTCTGGAGGCTAAAAGTCAAAATCAGAATCTCAGCTGTGTCAAGTCCTTCCTTTTTGGTAGCCCCTTGGTTCCTTGGTGTTCCTTGGATTGTAGCCCATCCTTTGTCTTCCCCCCATGTGTGTGTCTTTGTGTATGTAAATTTTAATGTGACTAGTATATTATAAAGAAGCCCTGGTGGCACAATGGTTAAGCACTGAGCTGCAAACCAAATGGTTGGTGGTTTGAACCCACGAGCCACTCTGCAGGAGAAAAGACCTGGCAATCTGCTCCTTAAAGATTACAGCCTAGGAAACCCTATGGGGCAGTTTTACTCTGTCCTATATGGTCAACTTGATGGCACGCAACAACAGTATATTATAATATAATATGACATACATGAGATTGTCCTTTCTTAACTGTATACATAAAGTCATTGTCCGATACTACTTTTCTCCAAATCATTTTCTTACTAGTCCTGAAATTATGTTTTCATACCCCTCATCCATGTGCCGGCAAGAATGGAAGCTTTAATGAAATCCTTGTATATGGAAGCCAATGTCTTATGATGAAACACCTTTGGTCTAACCTTTTATTAGAAAGATTTATTTCAGTGACCTTAAAACATTTTTTTTTCCAGGATACAGATATACTTTCTGCATATGAATTACTAGCGTGACATTTGAGGGTAAGAACAATGGAAAATATTGTAGTCTTTGATTTACCAAAGGGATTCATACCGATAAGCCAAGGAGTGCAATACGTCTGATATATGTATTAGTGGTATTTTCCTTGGTATTTTCTGACTTTTGCAAACATACTTCCTTTTATGTTACTTCTCGTGAAATCCAGGGTTTTTTGTTTGTTGGCTTATTTTAATATCAAATTCAGTCCTGTGATTATTTCTATAATTATTTTTTTTATTAAATAAGATTGCTAGATGAAACTTAGTCCTTGTATTGGACGTTCTTCTTTGCTTTCTTTTTTTGTACCCCCAGAGTATTGAAATACTACTCTGGAGCCTAGCAGAGGGACATGTGGTGGCATTTGCTAAAGCCATCAGAGCTTGTTATAGGACACAGTGCAAAAGGAAAAGATCTCACTGTCTTTTAAATTAGAAGAGTTGGCCAACACAAACCAACTGCATACTTTTCAAGTGATTATGAAAGCCCACACTTAATGATTTACTCCTGTATAGGTGTTATTAAGGTTGGATCAAGAAGCTCAGTTATTTTAGCAGCCACTCTCACATTGCTGGTAAGTCCCTTCTTCTGTACAGGGATCTCTGATGGCATCAACATTCTTGTCTTTAAACACAGAAGTTGAATTGCAAATTACCTCTCAAATTGTGCTCATATTTAAAATATTATGACATTTATTAAGTTAATCATGCCTTATAAATGTTAACTTGACACTTTTCTTAACATTTTATTCCAGTTTTTATTGTTATTGTCTTCAGAAAGTTCTTATGAAAGTAAAGCTTGCCTCCTAAGTATTTTCATTCAATGGTCCTGATTCTGACGTTAGTAATTGTTTTCTTTTCCATATGACAGATGCATCAAATATGTGAAGATAACTATCATCTCTTCTGTGTATTTTCTCACCTCTAGTCCAAGAATTCGGAGTTCCCATAGCCGTTCTTCATTAAATTATATTTTCAAATCCCTCATCCTGGTCTTTTATATCTTTTTTTTTAAATCATTTTTTATTTTCAAAATGAAAAGTGTTACAAAAACACTTCTGTTGTAGTAAGCAGGAAGAAAAATGAGCCAAATGCTTCAATTTCCTGTAGGTTAGTCAATGTTATTCTTAAAGTGTGGTATCTAGAACTAAGCTGTTACCTCATCTACGTATAGAGATCTTGACCAGAGTATAAAAATTCAAACTTCAGACCCATTTCAGCCTTCACTCTTGTGTTCTTCAGCCAACACAGTGTTTGCATTAAAACAAAACGAACAAAAAATGGAAAGCCTTTAACTAGTGCATATACTCTGCAGTAGCTACAGTCTTACCATTCCTTAGTAACCCAGCCTTGCGTGTTGCACCCACTTACATATGGTGCTTGGTTCTCAAGGTGTTTGAGATTACAACCCTTTGATGCAGATTCTAACTTCTATTTAAAAACCTTCAAGTTTTTTAGCTTTAGTGGTAGCTTCATCATAGTACTGTTTTGCTCTAAACTTGTCGCTTACTGAAAATCAGGGTGATTTTTATATGAATAACCATAAGCCTCAGGTCTTCCATCCCGTGAATATGCAGTTGATTAAAGCCACATGCACAGATTTGGCATGCATCTTGGTACATTTCTTCTTAGTTTTTGGATTATTGACCCAAGTCCATAAAATAAAAATATCGGTTCTGTCATCTATTATAATATCACTCAGTATTATGTTACCTGCAAATCTGAAACATTTGCCATTTATATCTTCATCCAAATTGTTGACCAAGATACTGAACACAATGGGGATAAACACGGAATCAGTGGTATAATAGCAATTTCCCTTCAGATCATTATCTGCATATTAATAAATAATAATCAATAATCTTTGGGTATGATTGCTATTTCAATGATAAGGCCCTCTAATATTACTAACCCTAACTCTCTAATATGAGATATTTTGTCAGATGAATTGATGAGACTCAAGATAGTCCATGTTCACAATAGACCTTGAATGGACCAGTTTTGTAAGCTTACTTAAAATATGTGATCAAGAGCAATCACTTGCTCTTTCTCTTGCATTATCAATTCATGTTATATGTGCATGTATGCACATATAATTAATACATAATATATAAATCAGTCTGGCAACTGTACCTGGTTGAACCAAACTCTAATTAGGACATTTCAGTAATGATATCATTTACCATCCATAAGAGAATAAAAACATACAGAAATTTTATTTGCAATTTAAACTTGAAGACATTGTTTTCCAAGCAGGAAATTAGCCAAAGGTTATGATTCTATTAATAGTATATGCATTCCACTGACTCCATATTTCTCACATTTGAAAGTAATACCGAAAGAAAGCTGGGAGACTTTGGCTTAGTTTTACTTCCGGTTGATTAAAATGCTGCAACATATCTATTTTATTTGCACATCAGCTTATTTATTAATAAATTATTCACAAATGTTTAACTGGATTTTTCTAAATTTTATAATAGAGTTGTCAAGTGACTTTTTCTTCTTAACAGAACATTATTTATCTAAATGCCATGCCTGAGCTCTTACGCCTGTCATCTGTATTGGAGATTTGGATATACAGTTTTTATTTCTGCTTCTTCTAAGGGCTAACAAACTGTGCTAATTTAGGCAAGTTACTTAATCTTTCTGAGTCTTACCCCTTTTATTCCTAAAGGAAAGGGTCTGGGACATAATTTTTTTAAGGTCCATTCTAGTGCTAATCATTTGATAATTTGAAGCTGCTAAAAATACTTTAATGTATTTTCTTTCCTAACTACTTTTTAATTTTTAAGAAACAAAGAAATAGAATCATTTCAGTGCTAGAAAAAGACATTGTAATGTGAATCTCTTTAATGTTATTTGAGAATTGACTTTATTTAAAATAATAGATTGCACATACATAAAAACAAATCAAATCTACATTTATATATTTTATTAACTGTAATCCTTTAGAGATAATTTATTGCATTTAAATACAAATGAGAGAAACATTGTGGGAATCTATATAAAATGTTCATAATTACATCATATATCTGAATTTTTTAATGATTTCAAAAATATTTTTCATGGTCTTGATTTATGACTTCGTGAAATTGGTAATTTGAAAAGAATTCTTTTTATTTTCAATTTGAAGAGTTATAGTGTTAAACTGTAAATTTTAATGAAGCGAGGTGAGCAAAGGAACGTCTAACAAAATATTTTTATTTGGCTTCATTCAAGTGTTTCCCTTCAGTAGTCCCTCTGGAGGGACAAGATGGACTACCTTTTAGGCATTTTACTCCCTTTCAAATAACCTAAAACAAATACTTTTCAATTAGGTCAAAGAGATAAACAATGTTTGTCTCAAAATTCTCATGAATGGAATTGTTTTTTACTAGGGGAATCCCTTAAAACAAGACCCCTTACGGTGATGGACAAAGTCATGGAAGTAGATAATCCTATTCTTATCCTCAAGCTTTGATTCTACCAGTCTCAGGAATAGTTATCCATTTGCTGTAAAGCTTACATCTCTACCTGGGCCTCTAGTAATATCTCTTTTCAATCAAGACTTTGCTCTAAACTTGATACCTAATAAGGTCTTCCATTTTTGTCCTCTCCACGGGCTCCTTCTTCCTGGCCTTCAGTCTATGCTCAGATTTCCCTAATTTTGGAAAAATCCTTCGCATGACCGTGTTCTCTTTTATGTCCTATTTCTCTTTTTCCTTTCCTTTAGCTTATAGATTTATTGCCTAGAGCCTCCCTTTTCAATTTTAGCAACTTTCTCTTTAACCCCTTTAAATCTGGTCTCCCTCATAATTCTCTGTGGAAATTGCATTCCTGTTGCCGTGATGGGCAAATTCAGATGCTTTGTGCCTGTGTTTTCAGAACTAGACTGCATTTCAGACCATTGTGCAAATTCTTTTGGCCCTTTTTACTCCCTTAGTTTGTGGGATCCCAGTGCTTTCTCATATTTTCTCCTATTTCTCTATCCACTTTGTTGCTTCCTCCATTGGCTTTTTAACTTCTACAGAAGACCAAGTAGTAAGGATACATGCTTTTCTTCTAGTACAATTTCTATTTGTTTCAGAGAAATAATTTTACAATCATTTCAATTTAAATATCATGCACATATAATGGCTGTTCCAACTACTGAAAGATGAAACTTTAAAAGTCAACACTGTTTTAGCTTCGTTCAGAAATTCTAATGATGGACAACACAGAAAGTGAAAGTGAAAATACCGAAATTTTCTTAATTCAATTTGACTATATGGTGTTTATGTCGGAAATTACATCTAAATAGATGATGGACCACTATATATATTTTGGGGCAGTATATCTTGGAGCAACCCTACTGGTAAGAAATCGAAATTCCAGTCTTTGCTTGAGAATTATTTAAATGTCAATCTCACATATGTGATTACAGCTCAGAAACATTCAGACATTTCGTAAGGATTGCAGATTTTCAACAGCAGATAATGACAGAATGAGACCTCTGTGAGATTCTTTCGTTGCCTGCCAACTCTAGTGGTTTCCAGGGACAAGTTGAGTCTCTGTCGAATCTATAATGAAGTAATCAGCCATGCTGTGAGTTCCACAGGAAGGCTAAAGGACCAGACAAAAAAGTGAAATCCTAAAATGAATGATAGTTACCTTTTGTCTTAAGTACACATTTGCATAGAACCACAACCAAATGGACTAGAAAATATAGGTGATTCATTCATCTATGACACCCTAACTTCACATTTAGGAAGTTTTCGGTCAAATTCTTCCACTCTCAGATAATTACCTTGTAAGTTGTTGCATTGCTTCAGATATGACTTTTCTAGAAAAAAAAAGGACAGGATTTCATTAAAATTATCTCTATTCTTGTTTGAAGTAATGGAGAGCACAGTTCTAAAGACTGTAATAATGTACTTATGGTGTGAAATCATGTTGTGAATTTGGAAATAACTTCCATTCTAGTAAAAATTTATCAGCTGAGATGGTGAAAAGGTCTTTTGATATTTTATTAGAAGTTAGTGCATACATAAGATTTTTTTTTTTCAAAGTCAACTGTGTAAGTATTAACAGAACAAGCAGTGAAAAATGTGTCAAGGCAACACATATACTCCCTACTAATTTAAAAAAAAAAAAAAGTTTCATAAAAATAGTTATTATTTCCTTTTAAAAGTCATTTTTTTCCATAAGGAGGTAAAAAGACTTAGTTAGCTGGCAGAAAAATTAATGCTTATATTACTGTATATGAGGAAGAAATAAAATTAAATTAAGATGATTATTGGCCTTCTCCACAGAAAAGGAATTCATCTTCAATTAGGTATAATAACTTCATAAGGATTTCGTTTATATGGATCTTCCCCAAGAATGCTGTACAATGAACATATTTTTCTGTTTTCTAAGTAGATGTTAAAATTTCACACTACTATTTTCTGTGAAATATTAGTCATATTGATGTGCCTATTAATAATATCAAACCATGGAAAGGGATTTGAACAGCTATGTTCAAAGAACCTTGACTCCTCAAGAAACACAGGGAAGTAAAGACTATTGTCCCTGATCAAGCTATAGGCACAAACAGAATGCAATGGCAGATGTCATCCTGATGAATTCACTTCACTTTGCCATACTTCCTGAAAGAATGGTTGTCCTTGATTTAACATTTAAACTTAATATAATATAGTTCCCCATTGGCTTATTTGCACCCAGAAACCAAACCCGTTGCTGTCGAGTGTTAAGTCAATTCAGACTGTTGTTGAGACTTAAAAACAAACAAACTAGCAAAACTATATACTGAGTCTATTTAAATTTGGTGAAAAGCAGTACTTAGATTTGAGAGGAAGGTGAAAAATGGAAGTTCAAGGATTCCTGAGAAAGACTTAGAACTTTTATCTAGGGCCATCTTGTTACCAGGAGATGGGAAACCAATGTTCTGGCCCTTCCTGTTCCTTCTGTATTGCATAGTGCTTTTCTCTCAGGACCTAGAACTCAGACTAGTATTACAAATGATGGGAAAGTGAGTGATTTATTTGAAAAGTCAGTATGGTTTGTCTATGTTCTCCCTTCTACGGAGCTACAATATGTTCTAATTTAGACATTGGTTAGGAGACATTGCCTGGCACTCACCTTCAAAGTCCACACAAAAGGGCTAATTGAGGCAATGTGGTCAGTGCTTGATTTTTATTGTCCGGAAAATTGCTGCAATTTCTGCATGCTTTTCATTGTAGAACAATGTGTACATGTAACATGAATTGCTAGAACCCAGCATTTTAACAGCAGAACACTATTTATATATGTTACCTTAGTTAGTCAAGAGGCTGGAGAGGTTAGGAGAACTGTCGTGTCCTCTCCAGGGAGCAGCATCAGGTAGTCGATTAACGTACACATTAGGTCAAACTAAACATTGTCCTCTAAACTAACCTGGCAAAAAATAACCATGATTTATCATATGGGCTCTCAGATGGGAAGACTGGAGGATGGCTTTGGGTTGCTTTTGGATACCTTTTCTGCTGCCTGCTTTTTTGATTACTGTAGTCTTGAAGAAGAGCAAGATATTTAGTCATTACCTGTTTACCTACTTAGTTAAGACTAACAATTCTCCTGCTGTTGTTAATAAAAAATTAAGTACAGATCCTTTGAACTGTTTCTCAGTAAGAATGCAGCAGATTTTTCTTGTTCTTCTCAAGAAAAAAAATGTTTCAATCAATAAACCTCTGCCCTAATGATTGATAGTTTTCAATATAACACTCAGGATTATACTGTTTGTGAATTACCCTAATTGTGCACCTTTAGCCAAATCTGCCCCCACGCATCTGTCAGTTTGTCGTACTGTGGGGTGTGTGTGTTGCTGTGATGCTGGAAGCTATGCTACCGGTATTTAAATACCAGCAGGGTCACCCATGATGGAAAGGTTTTAGCTGAGCTTCCAGACTAAGATGCACTGGGAAGAAGGACCTGGCAGTCTACTTCTGAAAAGATTTAGCCAGTGAAAACCTTACGAATAGCAGCTGAACATTGTCTGATATAGTGCTGGAAGATGAGCCCCCCAGGTTGGAAGGCACTCAAAATATGACTGGGAAAGAGCTGCCTCCTTGAAGTAGAGTCGACCTTAATGACGTGGATGGAGTCAAGCTTTCAGGACCTTCATTTGCTGATGTGGCATGACTCAAAATGAGAAGAAAGAGCTACAAACATCCATTAATAATCAGAACCTGGAATGTATGAAGTACGAATAAAGGAAAACTGGAAATTGTCAAAAATGAAATGGAATGCATAAAGATCAATATCCGAGGCATTGAGCTGAAATGGACTGGTATTGGCCATTTTGAATCAGACAATCATTTGGTCTACTATGCTGAGAATGACAGCTTGAAGAGGAATGGTGTTGATTCGTCGTCAAAAAGAACATTTCAAGATCTATCCCGAAGTGCAATGCTATCAGTGACAGGATAATATCCATATGCCTACAAGGAACACCAGTAAATATGACTATTGTTCAAATGTATGCACCAACCACTGAGGCCGAAGATGAAGAAACTGAAGATTTTTGCCAACTTCTGCAGCCTGAAACTGATCAAACATGCAATCAGGAGGCACTGATAATTACTGGTGACTGCAATGCAAAAGTTGGAAACGAAGAAGGATTGGTAGTTTGACAATACGGCCTTGATGATAGAAACGATGCTGGAAATCCCATGATTGAATTTTGCAAGAGCAACGACTTCTTCACTGCAAATACCTTTTTTCACCAACATAAACAGCGACTATACACATGGACCTTGCCAGATGGCATAGACAAGAATCAAACTGACTACATTTGTAGAAAGAGAGATGAAAAAACTCAATATCATCAGTCAGAACAAAGCCAGGGGCTGATTGCAGATCAGACCATCAATTACTCATATGCAAGTTCAAGTTGAAACTAAAGAAAATTAAAACAAGTCCACAAGCACCAAAGTATGGCCTTGAGTATATCCCACCTGAATTTAGAGACCATCTCAAGAATAGATTTGACCGAAGACCAGATGAGTTATGGATTGACACCAAGGACATCATACACAAAGAAAGCAAGAGGTTATTAAAGAGGCAGGAGAGAAAGAAAAGACCAAAATGGATGTCAGAAGAGACTCTGAAACTTGCTCTTGAATGTCTAGTAGCTAAAGCCAAAGGAAAAAGGAATGAAATAAAAGAGCTGAACAGAAGATTTCAAAGGATGGCTTGAGAAGACAGAGTGAGGTATTATGATGACACGTGCAAAGACCCAGAGATAGAAAACCAAAAGGGAAGAACATGCTCAGCATTTCTCAAGCCGAAAGAACTGAAGGAAAAATGCAAGCCTCAAGTTGCAATAGTGAAAGATTCCACGAGGAAAATATTAAATGATGCAGGAAGCATCAAAAGAAGATGGAAGGAATACACAGTCACTATACCAAAAAGAACTGGTCAACGTTCAACCATTTCAGGAGGTAACGTGATCAGGAACCGATGGTACTGAAGGAAGAAGTCCGAGCTGCACTGAAGGCATTGGCGAGAAACAAGTCTCCCAGAATTGATGGAATACCAACTGAGATGTTTCAACAAATAGATGCAGCCCTGGAAATGCTCACTGGTCAATGCCAAGAAATTTGGAAGACAGCTACCTGGCCAACTGACTGGAAGAGATCCATATTTATGCTTATTCCCAAGAAAGGTGATCCAACTGACTGCGGAAATTATTGAATAATATCATTAATATCCCATGCAAGCAAAATTTCGCTGACGATCATTCAAAAGTGGCTGTAGCAGTATATCAACAGGGAACTGCCAAAAATTCAAGCAGGATTTAGAAGAGGATGTGGAACCAGGGATATCGTTGCTGATGTCAGATGGATCCTGGCTGAAAGCAGAGAATACCAGAAACATGCTTACCTGTGTTTTATTGACTATGCTAAGGCATTCGACTGTGTGGATCATAACAAGTTATGGATAACATTTTGGAGAACGGGAATTCTGGAACACTTAATTGTGCTCATAGGGAATCTGTACATGGATCAAGAGGCAGTCGTTCAAACAGAACAAGGGGATACTGCATGGTTTAAGTCGGGAAAGGTGTGCTTCGGGGTTGTATCCTTTCACCATACCTATTCAGTCTGTCTGCTGAGCAAATAATCTGAGAAGCTGGACTATATAAAGAAGAATGGGGTATCAGAATTGGAGGAAAATGCATTAACAACCTGCATTATGCAGATGACACAACCTTGCTTGCTGAAAGTGAAGAGGACTCGAAGCACTTACTGATGAAGATCAAAGACCACAGCCTTCAACATGGATTACACCTCAACATAAAGAAACAAAAATCCTCACAACTGGACCAATAAGCAACATCAGGATAAATGGAGAAAAGCTTGAGATTGTCAAGGATTTCATTTTGCTTGGATCCACAATCAACACCCATGGAAGCAGCAGTCAAGAAATGAAAAGATGCATTACATTGGGCAAATTGGCTGCAAGAGGTCTCTTTAAAGTGTTAAAAAGCAAAGATGTAACCTTGAGGACTAAGGTGCGCCTGACCCAAGCCATGGTATTTTCAATTGCTTCCTATGCATGCGAAAGCTGAACAACGAATAAGGAAGACCGAAGAAGAATTGACGTCTTTGAACTGTGGTGTTGGCGAAGAATCTTGAATATACCATGGACTGCCAAAAGAATGAACAAATCTG
The DNA here is from genome assembly GCF_000243295.1 of Trichechus manatus latirostris. NCBI lineage: Eukaryota > Metazoa > Chordata > Mammalia > Sirenia > Trichechidae > Trichechus > Trichechus manatus. The sequence continues at coordinate 2,472,300 of NW_004444025.1, forward strand.
TCTTGGAAGAAGTACAGCCAGAATGCTCCTTAGAAGCAAGGATGGTGAGACTACGTCTCACACACTTTGGACATGTTGTCAGAAGGGATCAGTCCCTGGAGAAGGTCGTCATGCTTGGTAAGGTAGAGGGTTAGCAAAAAAGAGGAAGACCCTCAAGGAGATGGATTGACTCAGTGGCTGCAACAGTGGGCTCAAGCATAGCAACCACTGTGAGGATGCTGCAGGACCGGGCACTGTTTTGTTCGGTTGTGCAGAGTCGCTATGAGTCAGAACCGACTGCACGGCACCTAACAACAACAACTCTAACAATAAGAAGCCAAATCTCTTCAAAGAAATACTTCTTGAAGAGAGATGGTCATGAGTGCATTGTATCAACTTTGTTCAGCAAGTAACAAAGTAAATTGACAGCTGAGACAAGTGAATTAATCCACTGGAAAAAAAATATATGTTAAAAAAATTCTGACTTACGGGAGAAAAAAACAAAAAACTACTTTCAGCTTTATGCTGTATCAGCAATGTGTGTTTTAAGGTTTTAGAAAATTCATGTATTTTATTAATCTGCAATTACAACATAAAGTTCTGCTCAGTTAAAAAAGAAGTGTCAATGTGTCATGTATGTTATAACATATGAAGCCTGATAATTAAAAATATGTGACTGCTTTAGCTTAACAGAACTTGTATATCTAGTTGAATTAACATGTCGGAACGTTTATGTCTTCTAACTGATTCAAAGCTGCAAAGACAGAGATTGTATGGCTCAGTCTCAACATTACAGCTAGATCCATTTTTCTAGATTACGTTCTAAAGTCCTTTAATCTTTGAAAATTATATATATATGTATATGAACAACTTTAAAATCAACAGGAAAGCTTTTATAAATGTAACTGGGAATTTTTCATCACCTAATTTTATTTTTGATACGGTTCAAGTTATTAAAATGTCTGTTCAAAGATTTATTCTTTAAAGAGAAGTCGTCTCGTTTTTAATTTTGATTTTTTTTTTTTTTTTTACTTCATTGCTAAATTTTGGATTTTCTCTGACGGACTTTCATATTTATTAATGTATTTTATGTAATATTTTACTGCCCCCAAATTCACATTTCAAATATTGAATAATTGATATGTTTAATGGAGAATTTAATAAAATAATTGTCTAATTTCGTTTGAACTCTTCATCTGCCTACAAATTCGTTCCAAAACATTTTGAGATCATTTATTTTTATGGAAATGTACATTTAAAAAAAACTTCAAAGCCTTCTATTTACACTTGACCCTAGATTTTCACCAAAATACAGTGCTAAAGCTGCCAGAATCCCGAAGGTAGCATTTTAAACTAATTTGGATTTACAGCATATATCTATTTAAAATAAATTGATTTAGCCTTGCTGTCTCCGTACAGGGGAAAGAAAAATCTCATGGGTTTTAAAAGTAAGGTTTCAATGTCACGTTTCCATTTCAAACCTCCTACGTCAGAATAACAAAAAGAGTTTATTCAGAGACACCTTCTTAAGATGGATTAAAAGCAGTTGAGAAAATTGTGAATAGAAAAATAAGCAGACATTCAAATGCTCTTATTTTCCAACTCTAGGACCAGTTTCTTTTAACTCTGGATAGAAAATATTAAATGACTTTTCTGATGTCTATCTTTGCTCTTGAGTAAATTAATTTTAAGATAAACTTTTTTAAATCATACTGCTGCAGTTACCTCTTCTCTCTTTCATATCTGTCACTCCTAAGATTATTGTTTTTTCCAGAATATATTGAAATAAACTGTATCTAATTTTTGAATATTTGAAAGAAAAAGTTTTCTGATTGATTAAAAGAAAGTGTCAGCGGCCAGAGAT
>NW_004444025.1:2479142-2500522 GCF_000243295.1 Trichechus manatus latirostris
TTCCAATATAAATTAGCCTCAAAATAATATCTAAATCTGTTTTTGGCATAAGTCTTACTCTCTATAAAGTAATATTTGTTAACAAAAGCATTTTATCTAGATAGATACATGCTAATGGATTAAAAAAGCTAATATTAAAAAACAAATAGTGGAATATGTGAGGTTGCATTTTAAAGTGTTGGAGTTTACAGAGGAGAAGCATTACTTGTAAATGAAGTCAGAAATGCTTTGAAAGTAGCTTTTTAGATTGTTGCCCATATATCAAATTCAATAAACTAAATCTGTATTTTTAAAATTATAGGAAATTCCATAAACCTTAAATATTATGAATATTTTAAGCACTTTTGAGTCCCTGCAGTATCATTACTCCCCACTGCCACCATCGATAATGACAAGCCTAATGTGTTAACGCTCATATTTCTTCCTCAGGTGGAAGGACTATTTTAATATGCCCTATGTGGAAAAAAGTCACATTTATGTACCTAAGTGCTTGTATTTCTGTAGCTAAAAATGTTTAAAGGAGTACTCTTTCTCTTCATAAAATACCTTTTATTTTCATTAGAACCCCTCAAATAAAATTAATCTAGACTTGTAAACAATTATTGACACCCAACAGTTATTTTCAGTATTTTTATTCTTGCTATTTCTGCAAATAAGCTTTGGTGTAGCACTTGGTATTTTACAAAGTGCTATTAAAACACCCGATTTATTACATGTTATAGAAGGAAAGAGGAAATGTAGGGATTCACAGCAACTACTTTCCTTGAAGATGGTGGCATATGGTATCACGATATTCTCCACGAAATTTAACTGTCCCTAACCATAAATTCCAAGATAGATCAATATAATTTTAGTGCATTTCTCCTCATCAGGAATGTTGGAGGTGCATTTTAAGTTTTAATAATAAATGCTAGAATGACCAAATTGCAGACTAATTGTTTCCTTATTGTACTTCAAATGAGTTTTTAAAACAACAAAACAAGGGATGACTATATACAATCAAAGCTATTTATTGTACCTCTGGGCCTACTCTTCTAAAAATTGTAGCTTATAAATTTTTCGCTGTCAAGCTTGATCTCATGTAAATAATTGAAATAATGTAAAGTTATATTTTCATGTTTTTATAGATACAACATGACAAGAATACATAATGTAAGAGTATTGCAACTATGGATAGTGTTGATCGGATAATGCACATCTCAGTTACAAGCAGTAATCATAGTTTAATATCCGTGTAACGGTGCATCAGTATATTGCTATATAAACATGTCTGTGTGCATATAAGTGAAAAGTGGTCAAGCAAGAATGATGACAGCTGTCTAAAGGTTTTTTTATTCATTTTATATAAAAACTGTTATGGAAAGACCAAAATGTTTATGAACTATTCTTATGTATATTTACAACTGTCTTCAATTGTACGTTTTTGTTTACAGTATAGTACCTTATTTTCTGCCGTGTTAAGTGGGTGTCAGAAATCCAAGGAGACATACACTTTCTACAACTTCTATTGAAGATATTGGGATTTCCAATTTTTTCATGTGTACTATGTCAGAAAATGCTTTTGATTTTATTTTTAAATCTAACATCGGATGGCTTTTTCGGAGTGTTGTAAAAACTTCAATCATACATAAAACATGTTCTTACAAAAGGCAAAGATCTTTATTTTATTTTTTTACTTAATAGTCCTTCAAACTAATAATAACGAGGAACCAAAAAACATATTTAACTGTATTCTCAAACAAACTCAACTGTTTCTACTAAAAGAGGACATCTTTGCTCAGTTTATGTAAGTCGTCTAGGTACAAATGTAACCGAGCAGAAATATGTATACATACATACTGGCCCAGTGGTTAAGAGCTCAGCTGCTAACCAAAAGGTAGGCAGTTCAGATCCACCAGATGCTCCTTGGAAACCCTATGAAACAGTTCTACTCTGTCCTATAGGGTCACTGCTAGTTGGAATTGAATTGACAGCAACAGGTTGGTTTTGGTTTATATACTAATGCACATATATTAGTAAAAACGATGAACAATTCCAAACCTACCAATTATTAAGTGTTTCGGTCATATGTATAAATCTGACTGTTAGTCACCTGACTCGTGTGGATGATAGGTATACTCTGCTGCTAAATATCAGGCGTTACTCTCTTCGGTCATTGCTCTGTATGTCCCATTGCTGTTCTAATCGTATGGAAGAACAGAACGGTGACATGCTTTAAAAATTCCACATTTCCAGGCTTACATGTCTCAAAAAAAATGTGTTCATTTCTTGTTTTACTGATAGAGTTTACTAATCAGAAACTAAAACTCTTGGCCATTTTGATTAAGTATTTTTACAAAAGCAATCATTTCATATTTAGGCAATTCTAATGTAAGTATATGCTAAAATATTAAGACATTTGAGCCCTTCAAAATTGCACATTAAAACATTGTTTAAATTATTTTTTTGAATTTTAAGATAATATTTAATAGATAAGTATACCATTGCATCTGCTCAAAAGAAGTTATCTTGACTTTCTAGTCTGCACATACTCTAAATATTTTGGTGGCCATGAATAAATTGAGCAAATGCAGAAAAGCATTAACAATATAATAACTCTATCGGATGATTTCAATACAACTTGGCAATACCATTTTAAAAAATATTGCAATTAATTATAATATAATAGTCTTGTTTATCCTTTATCCTCCATTCCCTATCTCATCATATACTAGAAGTGCCAGTTTAGTTAATTTAAACTAATAACTCAGGTATCATCTCTAGCTTGAAAAATATTTCTGGGTATCTAAACTTGTTTTCTGCTGGATGGAGTTGATTATGTATTACTTGTTTACAACCCATTAGGCTGTCAGGTAGAATCAAGTATAGTCCAGGCAAATATTCCTCTTTCCTTAATTCAAATTAAATAAGTAGGTGCTTCGACTGAATTTGTTGCATAAGTTCTCTATATTATCAATTTTAATTTATTATTTATAGATTTGATTAATGTAAATAATATACTAGGATGTCCGGAGGGCTTATTTGTTAAGTTTTACAAATTTTAAATGAACTCTAAACAAGTATCAAAGGAAATCTCAGAATGATACAACCATCTTTTTAAAAGAAGAGTAAAGTTTATACAGGAAGTTTTAATACTTAAAGTTTATTTATTTTTAATCACCAGCATGAAAGATGGGTAAGTATAGCTGAATCATCATAATATTCTGAATGAGAATTTGAGGATAGATTTATGTGGTTTGTGAAGAGTTGTGACAATCAAAACAAAAAAAGGTTTTTTCATTCTTTTAACATATTATTTTAGCTAATGTATGACACTGAAAATTCTATTAGGTACTAAGCAGTAAATTATACTTTCTTTCTATGCTTTTATTTATCTTATGCTTGGAATAAAACAACACACCTTATAAACAGCATCTGGCACTCTAACTGCATGAAAGCTCAGACATACTTACATAAATATGATGGTATCCAACCACAGAGACTAACACAAATGCCCTATGAGCCAATGAAATCAGGAATATGTCTAAATATGGATCATAACAATTCACGTGTGATTTTATATCCTGTCTCTATTCATTTCTTCCTTACATTACAGCCTGACTTTCTCTTTTCCTGCCCTTAAGTACAACTGCCATGTTTTATATATTACACTTCAAATGGTATCTCGTTTTTCACTTTCATTCATCTGGCAGTTTGCTTTTTTTCATCTTATCCCATCCATTTCTGGCTTGTCATTCCTGAGAGTTTTTGCTTTGAGGGCACTTGGAACGCAGTTCATTTTGGCAAAGACAGGACTGACAGTTTCAGAGTCTTCTTAATAACTCTAATAAATGACTAAGAATTCTGGAGTAAAATAAGAATTCCCCGCTCAGCTCTATTTCAGCATCACTCCCAAGTCCTGACCCAGTCATTGCGAATGTGTCATGCTCCTCTATGTGCTTAACAGCCGCACAATTTATAGTGTTTCTGCAGGAAATGGGAGGCACTGCAAGGAGGCAGCGAATTGAGAATTCTATTTGTAATATGTTTGCTCATCAGAATTCCTGTCTAAAGCCCCTTTACAATGAGCATAAGTCAGTTCTCTCTTTTCATGTGACTTTCAGAACTGGAAGATTCTTTACTTGCCTTTGCCCCAGGAGGTACACCTTGATTTTACTATTTCAGAGCCTCACTCCTCTTTGGATACATGTAAACTCACGATTACTTCGTGAAGTACACCTGAATGCACTGGATGAATTTGGTCATTTTCCTTTCTTTTTTTTCCCTTTCAGGTTAATGTGCCAATTTCCTTTTACTGTAAATTGGAGTGTGGGGAAGTAGATTAAGCCCTTGGGGGGGAGTGGAAACCAGGATTCTAGATAATCTCCCCCCTTGAGTTCCTTTTCACTCCTCCCTTTTTCTCTGTCTCCTCAACCGGAGTATGTGGAATACTAGGACTGGTCTCGCAGACATGATGAGAGGAGATTTAATATGATTATTCAAAACACAATTCAACATTGTCTCTTTTTAACATAATGATGTGAAGAAATGAGGTCATGCTTTGGAATGCAACTTGGTGCAGAAAAAAGTTTTTGGTATTCAGTTCAAAACTGGTTCCATCATCTCAAAACATTAGAAAAGCAGTTCTATGCAGTAATTTGTATTCATTGAGTAATTTATTCATTTAGTCTATCAAATAAATATCCAGTGAATGTACTCTTGAATAAATATATACAGGAGGTAAAAGCTAAATTTAAAATCTCTATTCTGAGAATTAATTATTCTATTTTCTTTAAAGCATGCAATTCTTTGATTCCATTTACTTAGAAATAATATTAGAAGTATTTGGATTACTATGTGACAAGTAAGAGTTATATATTTCTGACCAATAATTTTTAACTCAAGTTATTAAAACTTCAATTTAGAAGAGATGTTTGATTACATTCATTAACAATCTTAAATATGGATTCATATTTTCCTCTCTCAAAAAAATCTTAGGTTGTGTAAATTCTGTTCTCCCATAACTTTGTCATTCAATCAATAGTTCTATCTCTATTTTGAAAGTCAAATGAGGTTTATTAATAAATACCACAGTTTGGTAATTCAAGATTGCTGACATGTCCGTGGCTTAACATGTATCTATAATCTATCTTTTTGGATAGGATTTATTCAAATAACATTCAACATATTTTTGGTCAACAACCAAACAGCATCTTATATTTTAACTGCAAAAATAATTAAAGAAAAAGAATCAAGCTGATAATTTATCAACTATGAAAACCTAACAATTAAGAGTTTATTCATGGAAACACTTTAAATGAATCCCAGTACTTGTCATGATTGATTTGATATATTTACACATTTACATTAAATCTCACCTAAAGTCAATGAGAATATGTTATTTCAGATGGAAAGAATTTTGGGAAAAATTACATTTTGTTGGATTTCCTAAGTAAAAGGAAACATAGTTTACATTTAGGAACTTACATATTATAACCATGATATTTTAATTATTATCATTCACTATATTGCTGATATGAATAGGCAAGGAGTCCATTTGTTGAGAATCAGTCAACTGTAAACTGATTGTTGCATGATTTCTATTTATTTCTTTTTTATTTGACTATTTATAATGCAATCTAGAGGTTTTTCATGTAAAAATCACTTTTTCCTCTCAGTATCTCGTTATGGTCCAGAATTTTACAATACTAAAAATCTGTGCTAATTGAAATTTTATGATTTAACCTATTGGGTATATACGAATCATATCTGGAAACATTTTTGTGTAAATAGTCACTCACAGATTTAAAAGGAAATGACGTCATGAAAATAATTTGCATTGTTTCTGAAATAATTATGTAGAAAATGGAGATCTGTAGAATCTGTAATCTCATGAAGTATATACTCTTGCATTGGCCATCCCTCCCCTGCACCACCAAATTAGATTTTGTCTGTCTGGTTATCTCAACTGATTAGAGAACAATTTAACCGAAGTCTAACTCATGTAAAAGTGAAGTTTACATGATTATGGGATCATAGACAACGTATCAATCTTTGCACATCCTTTCTGCAAATATGTGCCTTAGTTTTCAGTGAGGTTTAATGTGGATGATCAGTGTGAAGCTGTCATCTTTATTTGGAGTTCTTTTTAAATTAAAATGCATCCTCGGATTTATAACTACATTTAGTCTGTATCTTAAAAGCCTTTCAAGTCTGTTTTATGTGCATTATCTTGTCAGCTGTTCGTGTCAAAGAGATAAACATGTCTTTGTTCATTTTTATTTAATGTTGTTTGTCTTTCTGTCGTGTGTATGTTCACCTGTGTATTAAAAAAATTCTACATCTTTGTAGCATTTTATTCTGAAAATTATTTATGACATTTTTAACACACTATAAATATCAACTTCTGAGTTCTTGAACTTAAAAATATTAAATGGATTTATGACTTCCATAATCCATAATAAATCCATTTAATATTTTTATGGATTATTAAATATTAAAAAATTGCCAAGGAGATTGGAAAGGGATTTTTCAAAAAAATAAATAAATAAAGCAACTACTTAAGTAGGACATATAAGACATGGAAGGACATGGAAGGATATAAGAGTCCAAGTACATAAACTCAAGCCACAAGTTGTGCCTGGCTGATTTAATTTGAAAGATGTATTAAAGTATTTGGTTCTTCAAAACTGAGTATCCAATTAATTATCTGTCACAGCCATGTACCCTTCTGTGGCACTTATGTAATAATATATGTCAGACAAAATTGTGCTTAAATATTTTGAAATAGTTTCCTGGAGATCAGAGAAAAGTATATACCCCATGTAGCTGAACACCAATTTCCAACATCAAAGGATAATTAGTTACAAATATCACTGTCAAAGTGTCATGTGGTCATTTTCAGGACGCTCATTTCATATAACTATGGAAACATAGAAAGACGAAACCATCGGCCAACAGCATATAGCTAACCAAGAAGTCAGAATTACAAACTAGGCTGATTCTCTATTCCAATAATCGCTTTTTCACCTCTTCAGATAAGATCTTTTTTAGTTCTCATACATATTAGTATAGTGTTGCTATTAGGTGGTTTCAAGTCAGTTTCAACCCATCGCGACCCCATGTGACAGAGAAGAACTGCCCCATTGGGTTTTTAGGCTGTGATCTTCACGGGAGCAAATCACCAGGTCTTTCTCTAGGGGAGCAGCCGGGTGGATTCGAACCGCTGACCTTTTGGTTAGCAGCAGAGCGCTTAACCGTTGCACCACTACGGCTCCTTATTAGTGTAGGAGGAATGCTATATACAGAGGGACACTTAAAAAAAAAATTCATAGCTTAACTTTTGGGTTAAAAAGCATCCTTGCAATTGAATTTGTATTCAGAAACTTTTTCTTACTCTGGGTAGGATATATTACATAGAAAATGTCAGAGAAGCAGGATAATAGTTAATCTGAAAACTAAACCAAATCCAGTGCCGTCCCATAGATTCTGAGTCATAGTGAGCTTATAGGACAGAGTAGAACTGCCCCATACAGTTTTCAAGGCTGTAATCCTTCTGGAAGCAGACTGCCATAAGCAGACTGCAAAGTTGCTGGTGAGTTCGAACCCTTGACCTTTTGGTTAGCAGCTGGGCACTTAACCACTGTGCCACCAGGGCTCCTTTGATAGTTAATAGAAATGCGATTTTAAATGTCATTGATAACATCCTTTTTTTTATCTATAGTAGGAACATACATTTATTTTTTCTCGACATGAAATATTTATGATGAAAATATTATCGATTCTAAAAACTGCTAAGGAAATATATATGCCCATCTTTGTTTAAATACAGAGGCTCTCATTATTAAATATTCACTTGCTTCTAGAAAATGGTGACTACATTTTGAAAATAAAAATTTGGAGATTTGTATTCATTATTCACACATTATCACTCTATTGCCATACTGTCTTTCCCAATACAGTGACAAAGCATGAACACATTTTCACAAGTATAAAAGTTATCATTTTATGCCTGAAAAACGTGCACACTTTTGCTAGTTTACTGTCTCTGTTTCACCTTTATCGTTTCCATGATGTGCCCTATTCCTCTGGCCAGTTCTCACTCACAGGTCTCCACTGACAATGAGTGTTTACTTTGTACTTCCCCTTCCTCATTGCTAACACCCCCTGAGAAGTTCACCTGTACATAGTTTAGCAAAAGCCTCGTAATCTCTCAAATGATACGCGAAGGTTTTCTTTTCTGTGACATCTAAATTGCATCTCCCACACCCACCCTACCGGAAACTCATTACACTAGATACTCTTTGGTTCAGATGGGGTACCCGGCAGAAAGGTTAAGCAGTGACTTGCTGAAACATCTATTTCCTTTACTGTAGTGTGAGCTTCTTGAGGACAGGTACTGACTGTGTCTTATTCATCTTTGAATACTTAATACTTCTTCAAAATAGTGGCAATAATAGCTTACCTTTACAAGCATGAACCAAGTGCCAGACATTACATGATGAAATACACGCTGTTGTTGTAATTCTCACTTTACAAGTAGGAAGCTTGAGGCACAAAGACACAGATTAAATAATTTGCTCAAAGGTTCAATCAGCTTTTGTACCTGGGCATGGTGGTTTCAGAGTCAGGGCCTGAGGGGATATCACAGTACAATTCTATGTGACAATGATGTACTCTAAAAATAAAACTGACTGAAGGATTGGACCCACCAAACAGCCAGACAGGTAGGTGCCCAGGGCAAAAATCTCTAAGAGCACCCAAAAGTCTTTGAAAACACATCACTAGAGATAAAATGAGGTGAAGAAAAGAGCATTTAGCAACGTTCCCATGGGACAGTGGTACGTGCAGTTGGAAAGATTAACAGGTCAGTCTAGATTCAGGTCCCTGACAGATATGCTCCAATAATAACAGATGTTTGCTAAACTCCTTCTGAGGAGAGTGTGTTGTGTTAACTGCATCGCTTTTGTTTTGCTGAGTTTGGAGCCAGAGCATAACTGCTATAAAAATGGAGGTAAAGTCCAGCATAAATCCTCCCTTTCTCCACAGAAACTTTTTAATAGTACAATATTTTTACGTAGTGATTTTTTTTGTTTTTGTTTTTTTAAAATTTATTGTAAGGCCAGATTCCTGCAAATGTCTTCTAACTCAATGGAAATTTATTTTGTTTAGTAATCTCTCAAATGACTTCTTTTCAAAAAGGGCTGTATTGTTTCAATTTTATCTTAGCCTCTTTCACTAAATACACCTTCACTATCCACAATATTAATACAGATATTCATGGGAGATTAAAAGATTTTTTTTTAACCTTCTATCTCAACTCTTTTCAAATTATACTCTCTCTGTAGGGAAATCCATCGGATTTAATTAGCATCTCTGGGCTGAGTTTTTCCAAATGTGTGTGGATAGTCTTGCTCTCTTCACTTGCAGACCTATATATCTAGCTAATGAAATTATTATTATTAATAATAATGGATAATATTCATTGAATATTATATAGATGTCAATCACTATTCTAAACATTTTACACAAGTTGATTAACTTAATATGGGAATAATATAGATGCTATTATCATCTTTATTGTGCCTTAATGAAATGGAAGCACAAAGAGATTATATAACTTGCCGTAGATCTCAACTACAGCTAGAAATTTCCATAAGCACTTCACATTGAGCAGACTCTAAACTGAATTCATTATCTTTCAGTAAAAATTGTTCTCCCACTGGTAAGTCATTTTTTGGTTACTAGTGGCCCTTCAGCTAACCTTATAAGTACAAATCTTCTTACATTTAGAAAAACATAATATTTTTATTGATTTTGAAATGCTGGAGAAACCCTTTTATAGCCGATGTTTCCCCTTACAATGTACATTTATGAATATATGAATATACTATATAGAGTAGACCATATGATCCTCTGATTCAAAATGGCCAATATCATCCCATTGCAGCTCACTAACGCCTAGGCTATCGATCCTTATACATTCCATTTCATTTTTGACGAATTCCAATTTTTCTATATTCATACTTCCTACATTCCACGTTCCAATTATTAATGGATGTTTGCTTCTGTTTCTTCCCATTTTGAGTCATACCACACTGGCAAATGAAGGTCCTGAAAGCTTGACTCCATCCATGTCATTAAGACTGACTCTACTTTGAGGAGGCAGCTCTTCCCCAGTTGTCTTTTGAGTGCCTTCCAACCTGATGGGCTCATCTTCCCACACTATATGAGACAGTGTTCTGCTGCTTTTCATAAGGTTTTCACTGGCCAATATTTTTAGAAATAGATTGCCAGGTCTCTCTTCCTAGTCTGTCTTAGTCTGGAAGTTCCGCTGAAACCTGTCCACCATGGGTGGCCCTGCCAGTATTTGAAATACCAGTGGCAATTCTTCCAGCATCACAGCAACACGCAAGCCACCACAGTGAGACAAACTGACAGACGAGCGGTAGTGTGAACATATACAAAGACTGAACGAGAACACCTGTAAAGCCATCTCATTTACACAGCACTCACATTATAACCAATAGGAAAAATCCCCCAAACAATCCTTGATATTTTTGTTCCCTTAAATTCTAATTTATTTCACTTTAACCATTCATCATGTTCCCTGTGTTAAAAATCACAACTAGATTATTCATATGTCACAATCCCAGAGGGTTCATATTAACTTTCTGTGGATGCATTTAGTTTCATATTTATTTATCAACAAATATTTATTAAACATCTACTAGGTGACAGGCTCTACCCCATACTATAATATAAGGTACCACTGCCAGTTACGTTTTATATATTTTGTATGAAAAAGTAAATTGTTCAAGATTTTTCTTTGAGCTTCTTTGCTTTCTGCCTACCGCTTACATATGCCTCAGTCCCTCTACTGCCTCCTTGTTATACTCCTAATTTTTCTGAGACATGGATTTAAGTTAAGTATTAATTCATCTAACAAATATTTATTGAGCATCCTCTACGTACCAAGCACTGTAGTATGAGAATATATTTTTTAATGAAACAGAGTCCTTGTCCTGATAGAGCTCTTGGCATGACAGGCAAGAGATTTTTACACAAGGAACCACAAAAAACCTGAGAGTTATGAAGAAGGAGAATGTGCCATGGGAACAAGGTGGGCTTCACCTAGTCCGAATGGTCTCTGGAAGACATCCTTGAAGAAAAGTGACATTAAGCTGAGACTTAAAAGATGAGTTAGAGTTAGGGAAAAGGAGAGAATACGGTGAAGGAAGAGCATTCCAGAGATAGGAAGAGCTGGAAGACAGTGGCTAGCAAGTCTGAGGAACTGGAAAATGCCAGAGAGGTCTGGAGCAGAGAGCACCAGGGGCTATGCACTGGAGCGATCTTCTCTTTCTTCCCTGTCCTTGGTGTGTGCTCTCTACCCTTCACTTCTGTGGAGCGCCTGAAGTGCTTCATTCCAGTGCTACCTATCAGAAAGGGCCATGTTGCTTCTTTTCCAGATCCTAGTGCTTACTTGAACAAAGGCGATATTCATTTGCTTCTTAAAGCAATTACATTAAGCAGGAGACGTTTTCACCATGTGACTAGTGAGGAGGGGTTAATGGATGTTTGCTACTGTTTCTTCCCAGACCTAAGAAGTGTCAGAACCGAAACATGGAGCCAGCTCTTTGACCTCTAGTCCCTGATCTTTCTACTGCATCTCATCACTCTACCCTCAGTGAATAAATATCACTGTGGTTAGAACCATACCCTCAGGATCCCATTCGTGTCAGAAAATGACATGTACGCATGCTTCTCCAATGTCATGTTTTGTTTACCCTAGAATGGATTTTTGTACCCTTGAAATGCCTCTCCTCAATGAATTTTTACTCTTTGTCCTGAAAAATATCAAACGAATCTTTACACCTTCCTTTTGGTGATAAAAAATATTATCTCAATTAACTAGGCAGGTATAATTTCTGCTATTTCTTTCAAGATGCTGTTATCAAAGAAAATTTTAAATGAACTGTATTTCTGACAGTATAAAATTCTATAGAAACTCCTCAAAGACCCCTGTGATAAGAAATATTTAAAATAAAAAGTATGATAAGAAGCTTTGAGCATCTATTTTACCATTTTTCTGATCCTCCAGTCTGTTTCCTATGCCTTCTGCTAAGTATCATAGCGCCATGCTAACCTTCAGTCTGATGCCCTCTATCTGTCCTCTCAATCCTTATGTTACCTTTCCCATTAGAATGCAGGATTTAGGTGATAACAATCCATGAAAGACACACACTTGAGCTCAAAGTCAAGGCGAATCTACATGCTGAATTGAGGCTACCGAGTTTATGTAAATAACTGCTCAAGCTATAAGCGAATTGATTTGGTAATACTTTAGCTCCAAATGTACTGGCTGCTGTTACTTCTATCTGCCTCCCTTCTTTACTTTTTGTACTACTAATTATCCATATTTGTAGTATCTAACCTGTCTTAATCAACGAAAAGTAATAAAATATTTGTCAGAAAAGTTAATAACCAGGGAAGAAAAAGCAGTAGTTCAGATTCTCTGTGGGTTTATGATTTGGTTTGCCAGTCGTAAGGAGTTGTCTCTGCCTCACACATTCCCTAACTACGTTTCTTGTTGGAATGTCCTGATTATATCATGATCATTCATTTACTAATAAGCTCTCACTCACAAATATTTATTAAGTGCCTATGGTGCATCAAGAAACGAAAATAGATTGATATCTATAGGTGGAGACAAACCTGAAAAAAGACAATTATAATACAATTTATGGAATCCTTCATTCATCAAATATTTATTGAGCCACTATTATTACTGGGCACTCTTCCACGTGCTGGAAATATGGGGGTAAATACAAGTCTTTATTCCCATGGAGAATACTCTCTTTTAAGGGGAACTGACAATAAAAATGGACAAATAAATATGAAATATATGATGTGATGAATAGTACAAGGAAGCAAAATATAACAAGGGGAAGATGGAATGTTATCGGGATAGCTGGAGAACACATGTCATCCCTGTAATGTGGGCAAACTTTGAGAAGAAACAGAAATGAGAAAGTTTTGCAAAGATGTGAGTGAAGAGAACTGCAAGCAGAGGCAACCGAAGCCCAAAGTGAGGACAGAACAGCTGAGGTCAGCTCACCTGGGGAACAGCAGGAAAGCAAGTGGCTTGAGCACGGTCAGCTAGGAGATGGTGATCAGAAACGGGCAGGGGTCCTTACCGGCCAGATCTTGTAGAGTTTGGGAGTTGTGTTAAGGACTTTGGATTTTATTCCGAGTGTGGTGGAAGCCCATGGAGAACTAGGAAATGATGGGATCAATCGAATGTATGTATTAAATCTGGCTGCAGTTCCAAAAATACTAACAGCTAACACTTACTGGGTGCTAACTATGTGCAATGCAGTGCAAATCATTTTATCTTGAATATCTTCTTTCATCTGCAAATTAACTCTGTGAAATATATGTTATTATTTTCATTATTTAACACATGAGGAAACTTAGATGCAGACCTTAAGGGACTCTCATGAGGTCATATTTCTGAGCCCATCGGAGTTATGATGGATGCCTATCTATTTAAGTTTCTGGTTGGAATGACACTGGCTCTGAGTAATTTTTTTTTTCCTATACATTTGCATGAGAGCAATAAACAATAAAGTGAAAGTCAATCACCCTAAAAACAGTTAAGATGAGTATTTGTAGCCGTTCTAAGGAAAAAGGATAATTCATGATTAAGAGCATGAACTTTGGAAGCAGACACGCCTAGTTCAAATCAAATAGGTTCTAATCAGAAATTTATTTAGTTTCTCTTCTTCTTTCCACATCAAGAAAATAGAGATAATACTAATACTCATTTCTTAGAGAGGTGAACACTATAGGATATAAAGCACTGAGGTACATAACGTAGTGTTGAGCCAAAGGCAAGTGTGCTTTTTGTTACCTTGTATTATAGCGCGTCAATTTATAACATGAGCATCTCCTTAGATCATTATTCTGTGAACACATTGTTTTAAGGGCTTAGGATGGAGCATACTTTACGTAGCTATTTTCCTATTGCTAGGCATGAAGGCTATTTGTAAATTTGTTTTGAAACTCCAATAGACAAGCAGACATCAGTCATAAAAAGTATTTTTGTTGCCGTTGTTTTGTTTTTAAACACAGCTTATTAAAAAAATACATACAATAATCTACTTGGATATTACTTGCACACATGTCTGCAGGTGAGGTTTCTTTCTGTGAATTGTTTCCCAAGTCAGACCACTGATGACCTTCACCTCTGTGTGTGTCATAGGATGGCAAGACACAAAGATTTGTGGGAGGTCAAGCTCCACGGGCCTGACGTGATCACTGTTTCTCCAGAGTGAGGTGAACTGCCAGTGATAGCATATATTTAGACCTTTTCCTGTTTTTACTTTTGGCACTGGAAGGAGGCTTCCTGGGTAAGCAACAAAACAACCATTGATAGTTTAAAAATAATACAGTGGTAGATCCCAGATATTATGCCCATAATCATAAAATCCTCAACAATGGAAAGAAATATTGACATTTTAGTCGAGTATATGTATTATTTATTTTCTTAAACCCATACTACCTGCAGAAAAATAGAATAATTCTCTCAAAAACATAGCTACTATTTAAAAAACAACCATACCTTTGACTCAAAATCAAAAGCTTTTGTTTTGTTCTGTTTGTTTGGTATTTTTTGACCAGTTTCAAAACACTGAACAGTGAGTTAGAATATTTTCTTTTGGGGAAGCAATTATAACTTCAAATATTTTAATGTCTGTAATATCGTTTAAGGATTAGATGTTGTACGGGAGCTTGAAACACCAATGATGAAATTTTACAAAGGCGGATTTGGGCAGATGTCTACAGCAATTACAAAGATGCTGCCAAAATGTAAGGGGCTGCTGTGAGCCTGAGTTTTGTCAAATGGATCAGTGCTTTGGTGGGTTACTGGGCAAGCTAACATCAGATAATTCTGCTAATTCTAATTTTTGCCTACCATATGCTCTGAAGCTCTGATAAAAAAACAGATTAGAAAATATTCAAAGATGAATTGCTACTAAGTGTAATAATATCGTGGAATGAAACACATTGTTTGGATTTGAATCTTGATTCACTCCCTACTGTATGATCTGGGTGCAAGTTCCTTCTCTACATGAACATCACCTTTATCATCTGTGACATCGGAATTTTAATACTTATCTGGTAAGCTTGTAATGAGAAGTAAATGAGATGTGGTGTGGCACCAGTACCAACTGAGCTGAAAATTGAGGTGCTATCCTTGACTCCCTTCCTCCTTGACCTTCTGATTCTTCAGCAAATTAACTAGTACTGTCATCTCTGCCAACAAAATTTATTCCAAATCCATCCACCTCACTGTCTCTCCTCTGTGCCATCACTTTAGTCCATCATTTCTCTCCTGGAATACTGAATTAGCCTCCTACGTGTTCAGTCTGCTTCTACTTTTGCTTCTGTAGTCCTGCCGATTATATCTGCAGAATGGCCACAGGGATCTTCTAAAAGTAGGAATAAAATATCCTATGTATCCCTTGCTTAAATTCTTGCAATGAATTCTCATTTTATTTAGACTAAACCCAAACGTCTTCTCAGGGCCTACAAGGTCTTGCATGTCCTTGTCTGATCCCATCTGACATTGCATTCCCCCACCTCACTCTGACCCTGTCACACTGGTCCTTTGTCTTCCCTTGAGGAGGCCAAGTTTGCGCTTACCTTCAGGCCTGGAGGGCTTGGAATCTATCTTTACCCAAAGAATTTAGTCTTTGTAATTAATTACAGAGAGATAATCTCTAAAACTTAGAATTTCCCCTAATGATTGGAGTGTCTTTGATGAGGCCTCCAGGTCACACCTGAGAGTTTACACTAATGAAGTGACTCAGATAGGGGCTGACCAGGCTAGAAAGAGCCACCATGTAATATCAGCTGATCTCAAAGGAGGGGGACATGATTCAATCAGTCAAGCCCAAGTAATGAGGCCTCAATAAAGGCTCTGGACACAGAAACTCCATGAGCTTCCTGGTTGGTGAATGTGTAAGTGTCTCAGTAATACCTATTATCTCTCTCTAGAGAT
The DNA here is from genome assembly GCF_000243295.1 of Trichechus manatus latirostris. Taxonomy (NCBI): domain Eukaryota; kingdom Metazoa; phylum Chordata; class Mammalia; order Sirenia; family Trichechidae; genus Trichechus; species Trichechus manatus. The sequence goes on from NW_004444025.1 coordinate 2,495,188, forward strand.
ACTGGAAAATAACTTCAGAGTCAAGATTATTATTTAGCATTTATGATCTATGTGATCATAGACCTATATGACCACTGCTTCATATTATAAAGTAAATGTTTACCAAGAATGACAAAGCATAACAATGTTTATCTTCAGTGAAATATTTTATGTGTCTTAATGTGAATTATATATTAATTTAATCAAAACCATGTTCCAAAAACATGTTCCCAAAAGCATGGTCCTTGCCCTATGTCATAGTTATCTACTGCAGCTATAACAGAATAACTGTAAGTGGGGAACTGTAACAAAATTTCAGAGCGAACTTATAGGACAGAGTAGAACTGCTCCATCGGGTTTCCAAGGAGCGGCTGGTGGATTTAAACTGCTGACCTTTTGGTTAACAGCTGAGCTCTTAACCACTGTGCCACCAGGGCTCCTCTCACAGATTAGAGGACTAGAAGTCTGAATTCAGGGCGCTGGCTCCAGAGCAAGGCTTTCTCTCTCTGTTGGCTCTGGAGGAAGGTCCTTACTCCTTAGCTCCTTGGTGACCTTCATGTGGCATGACGTCTATCTTCTCCCATCTCTGCTTGCTTAGTCTGCTCCTTTTATATTTTGTGAGAGATTGACCCAAGACACACTCTACACTAATCCTACCCCATTAAAATAACAAAAACAATCCATTCCCGAATGTGATTTTAACAACAGGCATAGAAGTTAGGATTTAAACACATATTTTTGAGGGACACAATTCAATCCATAACACTCTCCTAGCAGTTTTTAATCTCATTCCGTTGCTAAAATAATAGGACGGTGTTTATTAAAAAGATGAGTTGTGGATTTGTCTATTTCTCATTGCAGTTCTATTAGTTTTTACCTCATGTGGGAAACAGACAGGCATAGTGCCAGAGTAGTGGCTCCAATATTATCTCCTAAATTACAGTATACATTTTTGACTTATCATAGTCTACCTTCAAGTTTATATACTATCTCACATGTACCCATACCCTGTTGCTGTTGACTCGATTCTGACTCATAGCAACCTTATGGGACAGAGTAGAACTGTCCCACAGAGTTTCCAAAGGGCTCCTGGTAGATTCGAACTGCTGACTGTAGCACTTAACCACTTCACCACCAGGGTTTCCATCTCACTTATAGTATAAGAAATCTATAATAGTACTTCTATTTCTCTCTTCCAGTCTTTGTGTTATTGTCTTCCATGTTTAGGTTTATTATTAAAACCCACCGAACAACTCCTTGGGGGAAAGACCTGGCAATCTGCTTCTATAAAGATTATAGCCAAGAAAATCCTATGAGGGAATTCTACTCTGTCACATTTTATTGCTATGAGTTGGAATTGACTTGATGGCACCCGACAATAGATAGATAGATACATAGATAGAAAGATAGATAGATGGACATAAATTTTATTTATCTATTATATTTTAAAGATACTTAAAATAATTAAATATTAAATATGAGGAAAAAGAAGTCTTTTTATTTACCCATGTAGTTACAATTTCCAGTGCCTTTTGTTCCTTTGGGTAGAACCAGATTTCCATCCAGTATCATTGTCCTTATTCTCAGAGTACTTCTTTTAATACTTCTCACAGTGAAGGCCTGCCAGTAATTAATTATTTCAGCTTTTTAATGTCTGAAACCATCTGTGTGACACCTTCTTTTTTGAAATATTTTTTTCCAGATATAGAATTATGGGTTTACTTTTACATATATATATATATTTGTTGTTGTTGTTGTTAAAGATGATGACTTCCTTGTCCTGTAGCTTGCATTATTTCTGACAAGAAATCTGCTGTCACCTTTGCATTTGTTCTTCTGTATATAATGTGTCTTTCACTAGCTGCTTTAAAAATTTTTTCTCTTTACCACTGATTTAAAACAATTATTGTGATATGCCTTGATATATAATGTTCATGATTTTTGTGCTTGGATTCTTTGAGCTTATTGGATCTGCCAGTTTATTCTTTTCATCAAATTTAGAAAATTTGGGCCCTTAATCGTAAAATATATTTTTCTACACCCGACTCCAGTTAAATAATTTTGACTACTTGAGGTTTTCATATATTTCACTTTAGATTTTTTCTTCTTATGTTTCATTTGAATATTTTTTTGTCTATGCATTCAAGTCCACTAATATTTTCTTCTGTAATTTCTAATCTGTGGTTAATCCTATCCAGTGTATTTTTCATCAGAGACATTGCAGATTTTACTTGTAGAAGTCCAAAATAGATCTTAAAAAAACCAAACTCTCTTTCACATCACTAACGTGTTCAGTCTTTCCTGTAGTTCTTAAATATATGTAATAACATCATAGTGATTGTCCTTAATGTCCTTATTTTTTAATTCTATAATATATTTAATTTCTGATTAAGTTTTAATTGATTGATATTTTTTCCTCACTATGTGTTGCATTTTCCTGCTTCGTTACATGTTTGGTTATTTTTGATTGGGTGTCAGACATTTTGAATTTTATCTTGTTGGACACTGGTTATTATTGTTATTCTTATTTTATGAAATGTTCTTGAACTTTATTCTGTGACATATGTAAATTACTTGGTATCAGTTTGATTCCTTTGGGTCTTGGTTTTAGGCTTTATTAGAAAAGATCAGAGTGCCATTTAATCTAGAGTTAATTTTTTCCTACTGAGTTAAAATCCTTATTACTGTAACTGATATTTCATCAGTCCTGAGGTATTCCACTGTGGCTATTTGGAACAGACACAATTCATGGCCCTGTGTGATCTCTGTTCTCTGTTTTTTCTAATTCTTTTGGGTAGTTGTTTCTGGCCTTGGGTAGTTTCTTCACACATGTGTGCTTATAAGAACTCAAATGAACAGAGGAGGAAGCTCCTCTGCAGGTATTTTGAGTCCTGACTACATGCAGCTCTCTCCTCTCCAGGACTCTTTTCTGTCAAGTCTAGCCACCTTGGCCTCTGTGGACTACCAGTCCTACTTCCTCAACTCAGGGAATTTGGGATTTGACTGAGTTCCCACTCTTTGCATTGTATCCTGGATACTTTGACCAGTCAGTAAGATGCATTATTTGTAGGGCTCACCCCATTTGTTTCCCCTCTTTCAGGGTTAACAGTTCTTCATTCCCTGATATTAATTCTCCTGGAAGCTGATTTCTTATATTTCATTCTGTTTTTTGAAGTTTTATGGCAGGAAGGTAAAGTTGATTCTTGTTTCTTTGTCTTGGTCAGAATTGAAATTCAACAGTAAAATTCCCTTTTAATAGGTTATTGTTAAAATGAATAATCTGTTATCCACAAACACTCAAAAGATTCAAGAATACTATATAACATGATATGTAGCCACTCATGATATTCCCAGAAACCAGCAGCTAAGTAAACAGGATTAGAAACAAAAGAAATTCTAAGTGGGAAAGCAAGCTAATAAACTATGAAAAATAAAATGTTTCAAAAAACAGTCAGACTTAAGAAGATATGATGACTAGAAGCAACAAGGAAAGGGTTGTAAAATCATCTGAGTGAGAAGGAGACACTGCCTTTCCAAGGAGGCTCACTTAGTGTTTTCCCTTAACACACGTAGATGTGGTGGCTTCACCATGGTTAGCTGGCTCCCACTGGCTTATTTAGTCTTTTCCTTTTCATTGTTGGCATCCTTCCACCACCTACAGATGCACACTGGGAGTCAGGCTACCACTGGACAGCTGGCTCAGACAGCTGCAGCCACAGTTAACAGGTAACTGATGCAAGGAATTCTTTACTCGGTCCCGGTCATTTTCCGTTTCTTGCTGACTTGACCATTAAATGTTATTGGGGCACTTTCACGTCACATGGTACACTGATAACTGTAAAAGTATATAACAAAATATTATTGATACTGTATGATCAGGTTTTCACTACTTTCGCCAATCCACCTTCTTGTGGAAACATCTTAATTACTGTATGAGTCAGGTTGCTTCCCCCTCGTAATTTAGTATTTAAGATTATAATCATTCATTCATTTATTCACAAATATTCATTAGGGATCTAATTTTCTGAGACTTTAATTACAAATGACTTTTATTAATTCCAAGCTTTGATAATTTAAAACAATCAGTGCTACCACTATATCTCTTTGTAGAAGCTGTATAGTTAGGTCAAAGTAAAGAAAATATTGCTTGAGGAGAGTAATAGGGTTGATTATATAGTTTTGATTCATGTTGAAAAGATGGAAAAGAACAGTCTGAAATCAAACCTTACAGCAATGACTGACTAGGAAACAAGAAGAATGTCCATTATTTCTAAACTAAAATGAAGGCATTGCTTTCCTAGAAACAGATTTAGTCCATACTTACATACAATTGTTAGCGTGTCATGAATGTATTTACTTTTGTAGGGAGGTGTATCTTAGGTTTTTAAATCATGTTTTCCATATTCAACATTTCAGCTGTCTATCCTAGCTTCCCTTGATCTACACCCATGATAACACAGGTTTCCACTTTTATCCAAGCTGCTAATACAAATAGGACATAGATATCAATCTTATGGTGATGACTAAACCTTATATTTGAGTCTCATCTATATTTCCAGGTTTATCTTTGCATTTTCCATTACTAATTATTAACACCCGTATCCTTAGGTTCATACATACATATCAAAATTACATGACCTTTCTTGCAAAACTTGTTGTTTTTGTTAGGTGCCTTCGAGTCTGTTCTGACTCATAGAGACCCTTTGAACCACAGAATGAAACACTGCCTGGTCCTGTGCCATCTTCACTATTGTTGTTATGCTTGAGCCCATTGTTCCAGCCACTGTGTCAATCCATCTCCTTGAGGGTCTTCCTCTTTTTCGCTGACCCTCTACCAAGAATAATGTTCTTCCCCAGGGACTGATCCCTTCTGATAACATGTCCAAAGTATGTGAGACGTTGGTCTCGCCATCCTCGCTTCTAAGGAGCATTTTGGTTGTACTTTTTCCAAGACAGATTTGTTCATTCTTTTGGCAGTCCATGGTATATACAAAATTCTTCACCAACGCCACAATTCAAAGGTGTCAATTCTTCTTTAGCCTTCTTTATTCATTGTTTAGCTTTCGCATGCATACGAGGCAATTGAAAACCCCATGGCCTGAGTCAGGCGCACCTTAGTCTGTAAGATGACATCTTTGCTTTTCAACACTTTAAACAAGTGTTTTGCGGCAGACCTGCCCAATGCAATATGTCATTTGATTTCTTGACTGCTGCTTCCATGGGCTTTGATTGTGGATCCAAGTAATATGCAATCCTTGACAACTTCAGTCTTTTCTCCATTTATCATGATGTTGGTTATTGGTCCAGTTGTGAGGATTTTTGTTTTCTTTATGTTGAGGCGTAATCCATACTGAAG